>NC_036855.1:65069307-65089597 GCF_002910315.2 Salvelinus sp. IW2-2015
GATATTCCCACCAAGTTCCTTGACGCCGCTTTCGGCGATGTAATTTACAAAAATAATGCGCTCCATCACCTACCTTCTAAAACTGTACTTTCTATTTGAACTTAACTGTTCAGCAAACTGGATGTAGTGCTAAGATTCACAGTGCCCATCCGTTTTGTTCAGCATATTCTGTCTTTTTACACCTGAACATGGGAACACTACTGCAGGGGCTGTCTGTATATTAATAGTCTACCTGTGACTTCATCTGTAGCATTTGCTGTTATGCACCATAGAGAGAATAGCTACTCTAAAGGTGTTTGGGTGTTATGTGTGAGGGTGTTTGAGCATGTCTGTTTGCGTCTGAGCCATCATCAGCCCTTTGTCTGAGTGTGTCTGGGTGTACGTGTCCCCTGCAGAGCCAGCCATGGGCAGCCAGGTCACCGTCACAGGGAGCAGGGGAATGTGTGAGGTGGCTAGGGGCCGCTGCCGGCTGAGGTGKGGGGCTGACTGTATGCTAGATGGGGGAAGTGTGGGATGTTACGTATGTCAGCGACATGAACAGAAAGAGAGCGAGACATTGCCACTATCATACTGTAGCCAATTGGATAACCGGAACAAAGGAGTGCAGAAACAGACCTATACTTCAGCTGTGCTTGATTGAACTTGCCGAGCACAATGGAAACAACATAATAGTCCCAAAAGTGCAAATATTTCCCACCTGGCAGCCTCAGGCAGCCTCAGTCAGTTGCTCAGATTATTTGAAAGAAACAAATACCATCTGAACCCTGGTCTTTTCTACATAACAGAATAGCAGTCAGTTTGGTGGCTCATCTCATTTACTGATGGGTAATCTCCATCACAGCAGCAGAACGGATTACTCCTGACCACAGATCAGCCAGCTGYCATAAATAAGCTAATAATTAGCTCTGCGGTGAACATGATTTTGCCTCCCATTTTACCCCTGTCAAACCCTGGGCTCAGGTAGTAATTGAATAGTGAATGGACTAGGGCCACCAACTGAATCTTTCTTTGTCCCTTTGTCATGGTGATAATCATTTCATTCTGACCATAAATCGTTTCTGGGCCACCTGTTTCATTATTACCAAGGGAAGTTAGATATGCAGTAAGTTATACAAAACAGAACAGAATACAAGTTTGTCATTGGAAGCTGTGCAACATTCAGTCCACATACAGYTTTTGTGAGTATGTTTTTCTTGTATTCATACTTTAAAAGATCACAGTGCATACTAAATACTAATAGCTATATCCCATAAATGGGAATTGTGAATATGGTAGAAAAATGAAAAATTATAATCAGAATACATTTCACAAACATCCTTATGTGTTTGCTTAATGAATTCAGCAGAGGGATACATACACTTCCCAGCGTTTGATCCAGTTGATCAGAGGTTGTGTGTTCCCAGAAAAACAATAGATGCATCTCCGCTGCAGATGCATAAGAATGAGATATGTCCCTGGCTGATTGTACTGGCTGATTTATCCATGACTGAAGGCCAGCCCAGTGTTCTGATATTGATTGTACTGGCTGATTTATCCATGACTGAAGGCCAGCTAAAGTGGTTTGATATCTGATTGTACTGGCTGATTTATCCATGACTGAAGGCCAGCTAAAGTGGTTTGATATCTGATTGTACTGGCTGATTTATCCATGACTGAAAGGCCAGCCAAAGTGATTTGATATCTGATTGTACTGGCTGGTTTATCCATGACTGAAGGCCAGCCAAAGTGGTTTGATATCTGATTGACTACTATTGGTCTCCAAGGTTATGACATCAATTAACTCATATGGGCTGATGAATTGTTTCTTATTTTCAATTATATGTGTTCATTATTTATATTTTTCTAGTCTCATTCTGTATATTTATAGATGCCATTGATGACCCCCTATTCACCTGTATCTAGTTAACTTGTTACTTGTTACACCTGTTACGCACAGGTGTCATCTTCTTAAGTGCGTGTCTCCACTTAATTTGTTTGTACAGCACTGATGAAGGCATAGCAGCTGAAAYGTATGCTCATTTTTATGTTTAGCACTTTGCACTTTCACCTTTTTGGATTCTTTCGAGCATCTTTCGATTCTTTCGAGCATTCTTTCGATTACATAAAGTACATTTTTGCATCTCCGCCACCTTGGTTTTTTCCTTTTTATGTTTTGAGTGTGAGATCCCATTGAACTCTTTAGGAGCTTTTTCTCTCGTGCACAGGCCACCATTCATTATAGTCTGAGTACGGACCCTCATACTGGCTCACTGACTCATAAAAAACATGGCTTCTAGATTTCATGTAAAGTTGTCCACAGTTTAACACATTAAGGACGTGTTGTTTTACAGACCGACTTCAAAGAGCCAATGATTATCATTAATACTGCACAGTATATCTTTTAAGTAGGTCCCGCTTATAAAATGTAACATCTCATTAATCTTGTGTGGTAGGCTGTTAGCAGTACAAAGAGAATATGTTTCTATAGTTGTCACTCAGTAAGGTGAACACATTTTGTATTAATCCAATGAGAAGAAAACTGTTTGTTACGCGGAGTGAAACAGGGAAACCCAAGAGCAGACTCAGACGAGGACACTGGGATGAAGAAACCAAGGTATTTATTGAAACACAGGGGGAAGATGAAGTGCAGGCCAGGGGAAGCTTGGGGGGGTTGCAGGAAACCAGGTGCGGAGGCTGAGGCTGAAGCGAGAGGGGTTGGGACAGGGTAAGCAGGTCCGGAGGGGAATCCAAGGGAGCAGTAGAGTGGGGAATCCAGGGCAGAGTAGCAGGATGAGGAGATGTGGGACTGGAGACAGGGACCAGAGTCAGAGCGGGCAGAACTGTGTCAGGCAAGGAAAACAGGCACAACAGGATAACAGGATCGAAATAGTAACAAACGGCTAGAAACGTAGACTGACTGAGCAGAGATTACGATCTGGCAGTGTGGAAGTGGCAGGACTGAGTATTTGTAGAGGTCTTGATTATGGAACAGGTTGCAGCTGGTGGGGGCTGCTCTGACTCCAGCACACTTGTCTCCGCCGACACAATCACACCACACACACACACACACACACACACACACACACACACACCACACACACACACACACACACACACACACACACACACACACACACACACACACACACACAACACACACACACACACACACACAACACACACCACACACACAACACACACAGAGAAGGAAGGGAGAGAGAGAGAGCACTGGCGGAGTGACGGCAGTCAAGGAGACACAGGATGAGCAGTAGAGGGTGTGGCAGGGCGCAATGTAACACTTTGAAGAACCATGATTAGCCTACCTATATTAATGACATTATAACCCATTTAACCCTATGTCATGTCATGCTATGTCCTATTGTGCTGCTATATCTTATGTCCTGTCCTATCTGGGCTGACTCTGTCCCTTCTCTCTCACCAGGCAGCAGTCTGAGCTGAGGCAGGATAGCAGGATGCTGTGGGTGGAGTTAGGATAGTGGACGCCCTGCGTGGGAGAAGACGGATGAGGGCCACGGCCGTCAAGCTGCCCTGCTCCTTCTGGTTCCTTCTGCTGTTCGGGCCGGAGGCCTCGTCCTCTTCATACACCTCCAGGACCTCTCAGAGATGGTCCAGCAACAGGCTCCAGCAGTGGAAGAAAGATGTCTACCCTATTCTACAGTCAGTTTCTACTGACCTGAARCTGGAATGGGTTGATACTATCATCAGTACTGTATGTTGTGAAAGAAGCGTGACCCACATACAAATAAACCCATATACATCTGTTCACATGCATGTACACATGTACTATACTTACTGTTATTGTCAACCTGCTCCTCTATTGGATTCAAGTTTGATACGAACGATACCAAGTTTGCATACTGAAAAGGTGAAGCAATTGGTTATGAGTTATCATGAGACAATGCCAGGATGTCAACTCTAAATGAGGGCGATGTCCTTGGTGGTGTACTGTGAGTGGTGATATCCTGTGAGTGGTGATATCCTTGGTGGTGTACTGTGAGTGGTGATTTGTGATATCCTGTGAGTGGTGATATCCTTGGTGGTGCACTGTGAGTGGTGATTGGTGATATCCTGTGAGTGGTGATATCCTTAGTGGTGTACTGTGAGGGCCCCAGTGGTGAACACCTGCTACAGCACCACAGGACTGAGCCACACACTGAGAGATGGAGAGAGAGAGATGGGGAGAGAGAGCTGGGGAGATAGGGCTAGGATATAGATGAGAGGGAGGAGGAGAGAGAGGGAGGGAGAGAGAGGGAGACTACACAGAGAGAGATGAAGAGATGGGGGAGGCTCTATGCACCGCTGTGTGTGGGTCTATCATGTGTCACCCGTGCTGTGTGTCATCATCAGTAACAGACAGGATGAGTACTGTGTCAGCCTCTCTATCAATAAGAGGTACTTACGGAGAGTGAGAACTCTCCTGGCTCTAATATTCCACTGATTGTCAGATGCTCGTGCGGGTAATATCACACACACACACATACTGCCGAGTGATGAGTGTGTCTAACCTAGCAACTGCAGTGCTAGTGGGCCACACACACTGTAGAAATAGCAAGGTGTTTTGGCTTGTCTATTCAGAAGGAGCACCATGCCAAGTTCAATGTCATGGTGACAAGATAGTGGCATGGCCTTTTTTTATTGAGGATTCTATGTCAATGAGGTGTGGTCCTTTGTAGCTCAGTTGGTAGAGCATGGTGCTTGTAACCTAGAGTAGTAGGTTCAAATCCCAGGTCCATACATACAGTATGTAACTTTTATGCACGCGTGACTGTAAGTTGCTTTGGATAAAAGTGTCTGGTAAATGGCATATATTATATTATTACGATAAGCACTTAATGAATTTGAAGTATTTAAACTGCTGACACACTGTACTGTAATTGTACTGTACGGGTATCCATTTTCACAGCAAAAGCAAGCATGCAAGCACTATACAGGCATTGATTTAGTTAGAAAGAAACAATGCTAATTTCACAAATGATGTATGACATATGAAGTGTTACAATGAACATTCAGTGACTTCAGTATAGCTTACACCGCTGGAAAGATAATGCTGAACTGTATCTATGCCTTAAGCTACGATGCCTCCCTTCCTCCAGAAGCTCATCTCTAATAGTGTTGGGTTTTAATACATCGGATGTCAGCTTCTATCTATCTTCCTCTCTCCACTGCTCATCGTCTTTGTCTGGCTGTGGAGTACAGTCACAGTCAGTGGAGTGCTTTGGTCCCCCATAGTTAAGATAACACTCACAATAGCCGAACAGGAACCAGCAGTTTAACAGGATGGGCAACAGTCTCTCCTGATCTCCACAGTAACTGTTTAAGGGACAATTGACCAATCTCCTGGGGAAAAACATGGCTCAAAGTCCTAGCCGCTAGCTGAGATAAATTGCTAAAACACATTTTGTCCAGTGAGCGTTTTTCCAGCACTTAAAGCCTTGTTGTCACAGTGTGGGCCAACGGCTGAGAGGAAGGTCTAGTTGTATGGTGATGTTCCAGTAAAGGCATGTGTCTTCACTCAAACACCAATAACACATTATTGCCATCTCATTGGAACAAACCCTATGGCAAAGCAAAGTCTTTCTTCATCTGAAAAAAGGACAAGGGCCCATTGAGTGGACTGGTACAGTATTACACAACTCCACTGAGTGTCGTGACGAGGTCACCCACTATTCTCTTGTTCCAGTTATAGTATAATTACATAGCACTAATCCATTTCTTATCCCATTTCCCCTCTGATAATCATTGCATGGAAGAGAGCATGTTAGCTCGACTCGGTTACAGTAGCTAATCTATAGAGATGCTCTGTTTACTTCAGAGGACTGCTGTGCTATGCATTGAATGGCACAAATTGAACAAAGGCACAGTGGTGTGTTTGCCAGTTATTGTCTAATTGCACTCTTACCATGCAAAGAAAATCCTACCCAACGTCCTTGACATCTTTAATGATCCATGGCTTGGCATCCACAGTGAGGAGTCGTGGTTGAAAAGCCATCTGCTTGGGGTGAAGACGATAGTGTCACTGTCTCTTTTATATGCAGCATGTCGCCAAGCAGTCAAAGAACACTTCACACATCACTGATGTGATGACATGGAGAACGAAAAATATGTACTAAGGTACGAGAGCCTGTGTGTGTGTGTGTGTGTGTGTGTGTGTTTTTCCTTAGATGTAGCCTAGTCTCGTTGGTGAAATATAAAACCTTTCTCTATATCAGTGGTATTCAAAGTTGGGGTAGGGGAACGATTTATACTGTATATATAGAGTATATTTAGTACTTAGTATTTGTTAGGATCCCCAGTTAGCTGCTGCCGGGGCAGGGCTAGTCTTCCTGTGGTCCAAACAGGAAACAACATCACAAATAAAATACATAATATACATACATATACACAGCACTACATTTACATTACAATTTAGCCATTCAGCAGAAGCTCCCATCCAGAGCGACGTACAGCTAGTACATTCATCTTAAGATAGCCAGGCGAGACAACCCCATATCACAGTCGTACCCCAACCACGTATCACATGCATAATACAATACAATATGCATAAAAATGTCTGTGTCTCTTCATGGCCGGGCCGTAAGGTTTTTGAATCTGGTTTTTGAATCTGGTTTTATTGCTAGTTTGAGTTACCTGGGGTGGCAGAGTTCCATTTAGTCATGGCTCTATTTAATACTGTGCATTTCCCAGCCTCTGTTCTGGACCTAGGGACTGTGAAGAGACCTCTGGTTGAATGTCTTATGTGATACCGATGAGTGTCCGAACTGTGTGCCAACTGCTTGAACAGACAGTTCGGTACCTTCAACACATCAACACCTTGCACAAGCACCAATAGTAATGGAGTCAATCTCTCCTCAACTTTGAGCCAGGAGAGATTGACATGCATGTCATTGACATTCGCATTCCGTGTACATCTAAGTGCAATACGTGCTGCTCTGTTTTGGGCCAACTGCAATTTGCTTATGTCGTTCTTTGCCTCACCTGATCATACAACTGGACAGTAGTCCAGATGCAACAAAACTAGGACCTGTCTGTTTGACTGAGATATCAAGAAAGTGTCACCTTATCATGAACAGACCTCTTCCCATTTTAGTAACCATTGAGTCTATATGTTTTGACCATATATATATATTGCTGATACCGATACCGATTATTGGAGGACCAAAGAAAGCCGATACCGATTAATCGGACGATTTAAAAAATATATATTTGTAATAATGACAATTACAACAATACTGAATGAACACTTATTTTAACTTAATATAATACATAAATAAAATCAATTTAGCTTCAAATAAATAATGAAACATGTTTATTTGGTTTAAATAATGCAAAAACAAAGTGTTGGAGAAGAAAGTAAAAGTGCAATATGTGCCATGTAAGAAAGCTAACGTTTAAGTTCCTTGCTCAGAACATGAGAACATATGAAAGCTGRTGGTTCCTTTTAACATGAGTCTTCAATATTCCCAGGTAAGAAGTTTTAGGTTGTAGTTATTAWAGGAATTATAGGACTATTTCTCTCTATACCATTTGTATTTCATTAACCTTTGACTATTGGATGTTCTTATAGGCACTTTAGTATTGCCAGTGTAACAGTATAGCTTCCATCCCTCTCCTCGCTCCTACCTGGGCTCGAACCAGGAACACAACGACAACAGCCACCCTCGATGCAGCGTTACCCATGCAGAGCAAGGGGATATCTACTCCAAGTCTCAGAGCGAGTGACGTTTGAAACACTATTAGCGCGCACCCCGCTAACTAGCTAGCCATTTCACATCGGTTACACCAGCCTAATCTAGGGAGTTGATAGGCTTGAAGCACAGCGAAGAGCTTCTGGCAAAACGCAGGAAAGTGCTGTTTGAATGAATGCTTACGAGCCTGCTGCTGCCGACCACCGCTGAGTCAGACTGCTCTATCAAATCATAGACTTAGTTATAACATAATAACCCACAGAAATACGAGCATCCATAAGTCTAAATATTCCTGTTACATTGCACAACCTTCAATGTTATGTCGTAATTACGTAAAATTCTGGCAAATTAGGCGGCCCAAACTGTTGCATATACACTGACTGCAATGAACGCAAGAGAAGTGACACAATTTCACCTGGTTAATATTGCCTGCTAACCTGGATTTCTTTTAGCTAAATATGCAGGTTTAAAAATATATACTCCTGTCTATTGATTTTAAGAAATGCATTGATGTTTATGGTTAGGTACACATTGGAGCAACGATACGCACCGCATCGATTATATGCAACGCAGGACATGCTAGATAAACTAGTAATATCATCAACCATGTGTAGTTAACTAGTGATTATGATTGATTGATTGTTTTTTATAAGATAAGTTTAATGCTAGCTAGCAACTTACCTTGGCTTCTACTGCATTCGCGTAACAGGCAGGCTCCTCGTGCAGTGCAATGTAATCAGGTGGTTAGAGCGTTGAACTAGTTAACTGTAAGGTTGCAAAATTGAATCCCCCGAGCTGACAAGGTAAAAATCTGTCGTTCTGCCCCTGAACGAGGCAGTTAACCCACCGTTCCTAGGCCGTCATTGAAAATAAGAATGTGTTCTTAACTGACTTGCCTAGTTAAATAAAGATTAAATAAAGGTGTAAAAAAATAAAYAATAATAAAATAAATAAATTTAAAAAATCAGCCAAATCGGTGTCCAAAAATACCGATTTCCGATTGTTATGAAAACTTGAAATCTGCCCTAATTAATTGGCCATTCCGCTTAATCGGTCGACCTCTAATATATATATACAAGGGGAACTGTTGAACGTGAAAAACCCAGCAGCGTTGCAGTTCTTGACATAAAATGGTGCGCTTGGCACCTACTACCATAACCCTTTCAAAGGCACTTTATTTATTTATTTATTTCACCTTTATTTAACCAGGTAGGCAAATTGAGAACACGTTCTCATTTACAATTGCGACCTGGCCAAGATAAAGCAAAGCAGTTCGATACATACAACAACACATAGTTACACATGGAGTAAAACAAACATACAGTCAATAATACAGTGAAAAATAAGTCTATATACAATGTGAGCAAGTGAGGTGAGATAAGGGAGGTAGTTTGCGACGAGCCATCATACCCAGAATTCCTGCTGCCAATGACTTGATAAAACAAATATACTAAAATACTATAACTGGCCAATGAGATAGCGTCGGAAGAATAATATCTACTATCAACTAGTCTAGCATAAGTCAAACAGAACATCGCTCAGGCTGGCATGAGTCTGTTATGCTCAGTGAGAATGAGACAGACCTTTGCAATAGCCCAATCGTTAATAGATTTAGCCCAAAAAAAAATGTACCATTTAACTACGTCAATTATGTCCTTTGCACCCCACCACACTTTGCACTCTTCCACTCAAAACCAAAGCCACAGGTTGTTTTTTTTTTTACTGCTATATGTAACTCGCCACGCAATCTATATTGAATTAATATGCCTCACCTCCTACCCCAAAAAGATAATGGGGTGCAAAGGACAAAATAAATAAATGAATACAGTAGGTAAAGAGGTAGTTGTTTGGGCTAAATTATAGATGGCTATGTACAGGTGCAGTAATCTTATGAGCTGCTCTGACAGCTGGTGCTTTAAGCTAGTGAGGGAGATAAGTGTTTCCAGTTTCAGAGATTTTGTAGTTGTTTCCAGTCATTGGCAGCAGAGAACTGGAAGGAGAAGGCGGCCAAAGGAGGAATTGGTTTTGGGGGTGACCAGAGAGATATACCTGCTGGAGCGCGTGCTACAGGTAGGTGCTGCTATGGTGACCAGCGAGCTGAGATAAGGGGGGACTTTACCGAGCAGGGTCTTGTAGATGACCTGGAGCCAGTGGGTTTGGCGACGAGTATGAAGCGAGGGCCAGCAACCGAGAGTGTACAGGTCGCATGGTGGGTGCTAGTGTAAGGGGCTTTGGTGACAAAACGGATGGCACTGTGGTAGACTGCATCCAATTTATTGAAGTTAGGTAATGGAGGGCATTTTGTTAATGACATCACCGAAGTCGAGGATTGCGTAGATGGTCAGTTTTACAAGGGTATGTTGGCAGCATGAGTGAAGGATGCTTTGTTGCGCGAATAGGAAGCTAATTCTAATGATTTTAACTTTGGATTGGAGATGTTTGATTGTGATCTGGAAGGAGAGTTTACAGTCTAACCAGACACTAGGTATTTGTAGTTGTCCACATATTCTAAGTCAAAGCGTCTTAGAGTAGTGATGTTGGACAGGCGGGCAGGTGCAGGCAGCGATCGTTTGAAGAGCATGCATTTAGTTTTACTTGTATTTAAGAGCAATTGGAGGCCACGGAAGGAGAGTGTATGGCATTGAGCTCGCCTGGAGGGTTGTTAACACAGTGTAAAGAAGGGCCAGAAGTATACAGAATAGTGTCATCTGCGTAGAGGTGGATCAGAGACTCACCAGCAGCAAGAGCGACATCATTGATGTATACAGAGAAGAGAGTCGGTCCAAGAATTGAACCCTGTGGCACCCCATAGAGACTGCCAGAGGCCGGACAACAGACCCTCCGATTTGACACACTGAACTCTATCAGAGAAGTAGTTGGTGAACCAGCGGAGGCAATCATTAGGAAACCAAGGCTGTCGAGTCTGCCGATAGAATACGGTGATGACAGAGTCAAAAGCCTTGGCCAGGTCATGAATACAGCTGCCAGTATTGTTTCCTATCGATGGCGGTTACGATATCGTTTATGACCTTGAGCGTGGCTGAGGTGCACCCATGACCAGCTCTGAAACCAGATTGCATAGCGGAGAAGGTATGGTGGGTTCGAAATGGTCGGTAATCTGTTTGTTAACTTGGCTTTCGAAGACCTTAGAAAGGCAGGGTAGGATAGATATGGGGTCTGTAGCTGTTTGGGTCAAGAGTGTCCCCCCTTTGAGAGGGGGATAACCGCAGCTGCTTTCCAATCTTTGGGAATCTCAGACGACACGAAAGAGAGGTTGAAGAGCTGAATTAAGGGGTGGCAACAATTTAGCAGATAGTTTTAGAAAGAAGGGTCCAGATTATCTAGCCGGGCTGATTTGTCAAGGGTCCAGATTTTGCAGCTCTTTCAGAAACATCAGCTGACTGTATTGGAGAAAGACAAATGGAAAGGCTGGGCGAGTTGCTGTGGGGGGTGCAGTGCGTTGACCGGGGAAGGGGTAGCCAGGTGGAAAGCAATGACCAGCCGTAGAAAAATGCTTATTGAAATTCTCATTATAGTGGATTTGTCCGTGGTGACAGTGTTTCCTACTTCAGTGCAGTTGGAAGCTGGAGAGGTGTTCTTATTCTCCATGGACTTTTACAGTTGTCCCCAGAACTTTTTTGGAGTTTGTGTTGCAGGAAGCAAATTTCTGCTTGAAAAAGCTAGCCTTGGCTTTTCTAACTGCCTGTGTATATTGGTTCCTAGCTTCCCTGAAAAGTTGCATATCACGGGGGCTGTTCGATGCTAATGCAGAACGCCATAGGATATTTTTCTGTGGTTAAGGGCAGTCAGGTCAGGAGAGAACCAAGGGCTATATCTGTTCCTGGTTCTAAATTTCTTGAATGGGCATGCTTATTCAAGATGGTGAGGAAGGCATTTAAAAAAATATCCAGGCATCCTCTACTGACGGGATAAGATCAATATCCTTCCAGGATCTCGGCCAGGTCGATTAGAAAGGCTGCTCGCTGAAGTGTTCAGGGAGCGTTTGACAGTGATGAGTGGAGGTCGTTTGACCGCTGACCATTACGGATGCAGGCAATGAGGCAGTGATCGCTGAGATCTTGGTTGAAAACAGCAGAGGTGTATTTGGAGGGCAAGTTGGTTAGGATGATATCTATGAGGGTACCCGTGTTACGGGAATTGGGGGTGGTACCTGGTAGGTTCATTGATAATTTGTGTGAGATTGAGGGCATCAAGCTTAGATTGTAGGATGGCTGGGGTGTTAAGCATGTTCCAATTTAGGTCGCCTAGCAGCACAAGCTCTGAAGATAGATGGGGGGCAATCAGTTCACATATGGTGTCCAGAGCACAGCTGGGGGCAGAGGGTGGTCTATAGCAGGCGGCAACGGTGAGAGACTTGTTTTTAGAGAGGTGGATTTTTAAAAGTAGAAGTTCAAATTGTTTGGGAACAGACCTGGATAGTAAAACAGAACTCTGCAGGCAMTCTTTGCAGTAGATTGCAACACCRCCCCCTTTGGCCGTTCTATCTTGTCTGAAAATMTTGTARTTAGGGATGAAAATGTCAGAATTTTTGGTGGTCTTCCTAAACCAGGATTCAGACACGGCTAAAACATCCGGGTTGGCAGAGTGTGCTAAAGCAGTGAACAAAACAAACTTAGGGAGGAGGCTTCTAATGTTAACATGCATGAAACCAAGGCTATTACGGTTACCCTGGTCACTTAAATAAATAAAAATAACAATTTATTGTACCTTTATTTATACAGGTTTTTCTCATTGAGATAATGTCTCTTTTCCAAGAGAGACCTGGTCCAATGGCAGCAGGGGGAACAACGTTTCAGACAAAACAACTTACATACACTAACACAACTTTAAACAAAACTATAAACACACATACAGTACACAATTACATATTACATTAAAAACACAAACATCTTGACTAAAAACAGCTGACCTAAAAACAATTACACTCTTTTATGATATATACATCGATCAAGTGTTTAAACTACACCAACGAAACTAGATCATCACATTTTAAAATGTTCAGGAGAGAATTCCAGGACCACGGTGCTAAGTAACTAAAACTATTTCTACCATGACCTGTTCTAATTTTTGGTACTGTTAGAAGCAAATCAGAATGGGACCGTAATTGATATTTATTTACTGACCTGACTAAAAAAGAACAGAGATAAAATGGCATTTTACCCAATATGGGCTTATAAATCAGTGTATACCAGTGTTTAAGCCTACGCAAGGTCAATGACGTCCAGCCAACAGCGCTGTAGAGATCACAATGATGTGTTAGACGTTTCTGATTTGTAATGAACCTGAGGGCTGCATAATAAACTGAATCAAGTGCTCTCAGAGTAGTGGCTGAGGCCTGCATATATATAACATCACTAAAATCTAAAACCGACAGTAATGTACATCGTACCAGCTCCTTCCTGGCCTCAAAAGAAAAACAACCTTATGCCGGTAATAAAATCCTATTTTCAGCTTGAGCTTCCTTATCAAGTTCTCTACATGCACAGTGAAGCTCAGCTTATCATCAACCCACACACCCAAATATTTGTACACTTCAACTTGCTCTATAGTATGTCCAGCCAATGTAGCAATGACATGATTTGTAACATGCCTGCCATTTGAAAATACCATGCATTTTGTTTTACCCGAATTTAGAATCAGCTTTTAATCATACATATTCTGTTGTATGATGTTAAATGCTCTTTGGGCATTTTCAAAAGCTAAAGATAAACTACTACCACTTGAATAAAGAACTGTATCATCTGCATAAAAATGAACATCCGCTGTTTCAATAAGATCCCCAATGTTGTTGATATACAAAATTAACAACAGTGGGCCCAAAATAGAACCTTGCGGAACACCTGAGCACACCTCTATGGACTCAGAATTACAACCATCCGCCATTACACATTGTGTACGATTTGATAGGTAATTTATAATCCAATCTAGAGCATGACCAGTAATTCCACAACATTTTAACCTTTGCACTAACACAGCGTGGTCCACGGTGTCAAAAGCATTCGACAAATCAATAAAAACAGACACACAGTGTAACTTCTTATCAATGACAGTGGATGTCATTTAAAACCTTCAATGTTGCTGAAACAGTGCTGTGGCCAGACCTAAAACCTGATAGCAAGTTATGGATTTGAAGGTAGTGTCATTAAATTTGCGGTGGGTTGGGGTCGCAAGAAATTCTTGCAACAAAAATGGGGTGCCCAGAAATGATTTTAGAGAAAATGGGGTCCCCTCTGAAAAAGTTTGAATACCACTGCTCTATATGATCTACCTGTGGAATGACTGTGGATGTATGTACAACTACCCTCTCATCTGGTCAACAACAACCCTCCCTCCATCTCTCCATCAATACCTCTTCACATGGGGACCACAAGGAACAGTGCATATTGTTTCAAGCTGGAAGGTAGAATTTGATCTCACCCCACCAGAGGTCCAGTAATCCTTTAAGCCGGTCATTCTGTTTGCGAGTCTAATTTAGCCGTCTCTTAATGTAATTAAATTGTGCTGATGACCTAGCGTGGAGGGAGGGGCTGAGCAGCAATATTTCCATGCAAATCCACTCCAATGGATGTTTGTGTAAAGAAAATATATTATATGACCTTATGATTTCCTCTCCATCCTTTGCTTGTCCACCTCACAAAGCTCCCTTAACAACAACTACTTGTGTAGACCTGGCACCATCCACTCTCACTGCACTCCACTCCATCCCACCCAGTTCAGTGCATTGGAAATTAATTAATTAGTCACTCAGTCATTTTACACAACCTTAAGTGCCATGTACCCCTGACCTTTGACATAGTAGGGAAACCCTGTCTCTGGGGATTTGGTGAGAAAACAGAACTTAATTGAAACAGTGAAACCATACAGTACAATACGAGTTTTCTGCTGGCCGGTTTTGTCCCTGGATCACATGACGATCTGGATGGTTATCTGGAGGGATAGCCTATTATGGTCTGGCAGAACATGCTGAAATCTGAACCATCCAAGTGGCCTTGATAGCTGAAACTCTGAAACCCTGGATACAGTAGCCTACCTTTGCGTAAGTAGGTATTTAGTAGGTAGGTATTCATCTAGGTACTCAGTAGGTATTGTAGGTATTCATTGCCCACATTGCCAACTCAGTCTGCTAACCTACTAGGGTATCACAATTTCTCCGTGGCAACACCAAGGTCATGTGGTGTTCTATTAACATCAATCCCCTGTGGTCATGTTCTGGGCTCTCTGGTCTGKACATAATCTGTTTTCCAAAGCCATCTGATCCCACAACCAATGGCTGCCAATATGTTTCCAAATAGATTTTTTTCCTCCACTTTCTTCCATTACAGTGAATGGCTGATGTCCAGAAAAATACAATGTTATCCCTACAGCAATTAATGCTATACTATTACTCTACCAAAAGACTAAAAGCCATTTACTGTACTTTATTATGCAAGAGAGGCATATTATTATTTGGCTTTTGYCAGTTGTGTTTTTACTGCACAGACTTTAGAGAATGCTCTCTGTGTGTTGGAAAATATAGTCAGTGTGAGACACAGCCACAAATCATATTAGTGCAGCACTGAGTCTTGGGCGAGCGTTACATCTCCCCTGAACCATTCCTCAGTCCTGGACATAAAACACTTCAAAACAGCTGATCTGGTGCTATCCAGTAAGCCATGAAATACAAAATGTAGCCCAGATCAGAAAGCATCCATATAGGACAGAGGAAGCTACATTGACCAGTGGAGAGGGAAACAAAAAAAAGCAGATGCTCTGATCTTTCCCTTTCAACTGTAGTGCAAAGGTGAAGATGCATCTTTTGAGCCTCCCACTAGTACAGACATGGGCAACTGGCGGAATGCCAGTTTTGAAGGCCCTCAGATCAATAATACAAATATATATTATATTTTTTGGGGGAACGCAGTCAGGGTCTCAACTTACAGTTGCGAGTTAGAATAGTAGAATACTCAAGGTGCAATTTCAAAATATGGTTGTACATAAGATTTTTTTGTTTTGTTATGTCAGTCACTGACAGTCACTTAATTAGCCCACGTCAGCAAAAATGTTGTAGATTGTTAGCTGACAGATGAGAGCAGCGATGAGCTGTGCTAGTGGGGGGTGTCCGCCTGGCCTTTCTCCAAGTGCACGCTGGGCTGTGTTCAAAAACTCCAAAAGGATTGAAAACAGGATGTGGGTTGAGCACCAGGTAGATCCAACAGAGAAGTGACTTTTTGAAAAGTCTTTGAAGGCCGCTATTGGAGCCTGTGCCGCTCAACATACCCAATCTGCCACATGCTGTGTCACTCTAACCCCAGAGCTAAGGGTGGGCCGTACTGTACACTGTCCTGCTGCAGCACAGAGAAAACTCCTTCAGTGACCAAAGCCTCAAACACACAGATTTGAGCAGAAATCTCACGGAGGCAATTGTTMTAGAACTCTTTTCAGAGCATCCTGGTGCATTTACTGTTTACAAACTTGTCATTGCAGTTGTGGAGGCCTTGGACAGAAGTCAATATCATATAATTCAGAGTTTTGTACTCGCTTAAAATATAGTCTCTCACAATTGATCTACCTTCATCCACTGCAGTGCAAATTCAATGCAGAGCTTTTTGGGAGGGAGAGAAGGAGATATTTGGCATCTCCACTGCAGCACAAAAATAATAATGAGATCATGTTTTTGGGGTAATTAGAATTAACAGGTGAGCTGGCTGAGCCACAGACGACAGACCGACAGACAGACATACAGAGTCTAGACGCCGCAGTCGTTGATTAAAGACGGCACTCTGCCACTTATTCAATATGACAAGGCCCTGGCCATCAGTGTCCCTAGTCATTCCCTTATCTGTCTGACACCAATCCTCCATTTCCTCTCCTCTGCTCTCCGTCTCGGGAAAGAGACAGTCTCTCTCCTCTCGTCATGGGAGCACCAAATAATC
This sequence comes from Salvelinus sp. IW2-2015, assembly GCF_002910315.2. Taxonomy (NCBI): domain Eukaryota; kingdom Metazoa; phylum Chordata; class Actinopteri; order Salmoniformes; family Salmonidae; genus Salvelinus; species Salvelinus sp. IW2-2015. Next base: position 65,085,926 of record NC_036855.1, read on the forward strand.
AGGATGGGATTGGTTATCAAAGGCCTGGTAATGAGAAGCAACATGAATATACATGTCTAATATCGAGCCAAAACAGCCATCCATTCCCAGCACTCCCTCTCCCTAGCCAACTGAAGAACATCCCTTTTTCCCCATCACCAAACCAACAGCAGAATAAAAGAACGATTTCAAAAAGAATACTTATTTTTTTCAATACACTTTCCCTTATGTTTTGTGGGATTTTTTGCATGAGAGTTTGATTAAAAAGTAATCAAAGGTAGAACAGCAGGTAAAGTAGGACTGGGAAGCGGTAGGTAGGTATAGGTTCTGACAGTCACAAGGAAGGCACCACACAGAGCAGATTTAATAAGTACTGGAAGGGAGGGCCTGAGTTGCGTARCAACCCTGATTTTTCCTCAGACGGGACTGTCTTCTTCTTATGAGGCTGTTGTTCTMCTCAAAGTTTAATTGCTGTCAGAAAGCTTGTCTTTACCGTAACACGCACCTCAGAAAGCTCACAGCGAGAACACTTGTCTTTACCACTGCAAAGTCTTCAGAGTTCCTCGTAGTCAAAAATGTGTGAGAGGAGCTCTCTGCAGCYAGCATCTCCCAGCAGGCTGGAGACAGGCTGTGAAAACCAGTCACAGACACAGAGACAGGTAAGAAGGGCATTCTATGCCATCAAAAGGAACATAACTTTCGACATACCAATTAGGATCTGGCTAAAAATACTTGAATCAGTTATAGAACCCATTGCCCTTTATGGTTGTGAGGTCTGGGGTCTGCTCACCAACCAAGAATTCACAAAATGGGACAAACACCAAATTGAGACTCTGCATGCAGAATTCTGCACAAATATCCTCTGTGTACAACGTGGAACACCAAATAATGCATATAGAGCAGAATTAAGCCGATACCCGCTAATTATCAAAATCCAGAAAAGAGACGTTAAATTCTACAACCACCTAAAAGGAAGCGATTCCCAAACCTTCCATAACAAAGCCATCACCTACAGAGAGATGAACCTGGAAAAGAGTCCCCTAAACAAGCTGGTCCTGGGGCTCTGTTCACAAACACAAACACACCCCACAGAGCCCCAGGACAGCAACACAATTAGACCCAACCAAATCATGAGAAAACAAAAAGATAATTACTTGACACATTGGAAAGCATTAACAAGAAAACAGAGCAAACTAGAATGCTATTTGGCCCTAAAAAGAGAGTACACAGTGGCAGAATACCTGACCACTGTGACTGACCCAAAATTAAGGAAAGCTTTGACTATGTACAGACTCAGTGAGCATAGCCTTGTTGGTATTGAGAAGGCCACCGTACGCAGACCTGGCTCTCAAGAGAAGACAGGCTATGTGCACACTGCCACAAAATGAGGTGGAAACTGACCTGCACTTCCTAACCTCTTGCCCAATGTATGACCATATTAGAGACTCATATTTCCCTCAGATTCCACAGATCCACAAAGAATTCGAAAACAACCCCGATTTTGATAAACTCCCATATCTACTGGGTGAAATACCACAGTGTGCCATCACAGCAACAAGATTTAGAACCTGTTGCCACAAGAAAAGGTCAACCAGTGAAGAACAAACACCATTGTAAATAACAGACCCATATTTAGGGCTTATTTGCCTTTTCCTTTGTAGCTTTAACCATTTGTACATCTGTTACATACACGTAAGGTACAATAATTACATTTGTAATGTCTTTATTGTTTTGGAACTCTGTGAGTGTAATTGTTTTACTTTCACTTTTTATTGTTTTATTTCACTTTTGTATATTATCATACTTCACTTGCTTTGCCAATGTTAAACATATGTTTCACCATGCCAATAAATCCCGCTTGAATTGAATTGACAAGGCACAAGGAGGGAGGGTTAGGGAAGGAGGGAGGGAGGGAGGGAAGGAGAGGGAGGGAGGAGGGAGGGGAGTGGGAGAGGAGAGAATAGAGATAACTTATAATAGCCACTGCTTTCACCAAGAAACATCCTGGGAAAGCCAAGTGCGAGCATGTATATGGAAAACATAATAATGCCAGTGTTCAAGGTCTCTACACCATTGCCTAGAATATCATATTTTTTCTGCTGAACAGGGGAAATCATGTAACTAAATAACATGTTGTTAGTGAGGACATAAACATAAAAGTAGCTGCGTAAATGTGACCCATATATTGCACTTTGCAAAAAAAGCTTTTTTTGTAAATGTTTTCCACACTGTTACTAAACCTACTGTTTTTAAAATAAGGAAGATCTTGTTCGATATTATCAAAACCTGCATGAGGAGCATTAAATGACCTTGAAGCCTAGTTTCCATATATAATACTATAGAATAGAATATATCATTGTGACATATAATAGTTGAAGACATCATGAATATGAGATCAAACACCATGGTATTTTTGACCTTTATTATCGGATTCTCTCAAGAGTTAGCCACCCTTTGCCTGTGATGACAGTCTTGCAGCTCTTTTGGCATTCCTCGTCAAAGCCAGCTTCACCTGGGAATGCTTTCCAACATTGTCTTGAGGAGGTTTTCAATATGCTTTGTGCAGGTGTTTAGCTGGCTTATATTCCTTCACTCTGGTGTCCAAATACATCCATAACACATCTCAATTGGTGATGAGGGTCGGGGGATGTGGAGCGCCAGAGTCATCTGAATGTCGCCACTTCCATCACTCGCCTCTTGGTCAAAGCCTCTTAACAGCTGGAGGTCGTGTTTGGTGTCATTGTCCGTTGAAAAACAATTTATCAGTCCCCACCAAGGCGCAAAACCAGATGGATGGGGATGTGTCGCAGAGAATACTAGTTTAATGTGCCGTTGAATTCTCAATACAATCACATGCAGTGTCCAGCAAAGCACGCCCCAACAGCATCACACCTCCTCCTCCTATGCTTCACACGGTGGAACCAGCACATGCAGAGATAATCCGTTCACAGTAACTCTGGCGTCTGCACAAAGACCCCGGGCAGTTGGAACCCAAAATCTCAAATTTGACTCATCAGACCCAGATTGTCCAACCAGTCTAATGTCCATTGTTCTGTGGTTTCTCTTGACCCAGCACAGTCTGCTTCTTCTTTTATTGGTGTGTTGTCTTGTAGTGTTTCTTGGCAAGCAATTCGGACGCACGGAGGCCTGATTCTACGCAGTCCTCCTCTGCAAGACAGTTGATCGTTGAGATGACCTCTTACGTGGTTACCGTGAAACTCTGTGACTGTCACAAGTTAGTTATATCTATGTGCGCTGTCAAGTGCTGAAGAAGCTGGGTAACTCTAACATGCTGACCACACCACCCAATCCGCGTCGCTGGCGCGAGTGGTTGCAATATTAATTAAACAATACTATGTATGGGCAATATGCACACGACATTGCATCTCGCGTGCCGGGAATGAGCTGTCTGTGTTGCCAACGTGGCTAAAATCGAAGTCAGACTATGTGTGACGTCTTAAACGCGGTGCAAGTCCCTGCATCCCATACTCCTCATTGGTTTAAGAAGCATTGAAACCCCACAGTCGCCAATCTTCCTGCAATTGGTTCTACCCACGTAGGGTGTTGAAAGGATAACTGAGTTCAGGTTGGTCATCGTGGTAACTATTGAAAACAGTAGAGTCAATTGCCATAGTAAAGATCCAAAAGAATAAAAAAACCTGGGAAAGGAGGACGAGACTGACTCGTGGAAAT
>NC_036855.1:65092765-65096848 GCF_002910315.2 Salvelinus sp. IW2-2015
CTGAGTTGCGTACAACCCTGATTTTTCCTCAGACGGGACTGTCTTCTTCTATGAGGCTGTTGTTCTCTCAAAGTTTAATTGCTGTCAGAAAGCTTGTCTTACCGTAACACGCACTCAGAAAGCTCACAGAGAAACACTTGTCTTTACCACTGCAAAGTCTCAGAGTTCCTCCTAGTCAAAAGTGTGAAGAGGAGCTCTCTGCAGCAGCATCTCCCAGCAGGCTGGAGACAGGCTGTGAAAACCAGTCACAGACAGACAGACACATAAAGCGAGAGAGAAGGAGAGAGAGGGAGGAGAGGAGAGGAATAGACCTTATAATAGACACTGCTTTCACCAAGGGACATCATGGGAAAGCAAAGTAGCTGTATATGGAAAACATGAATAATGCCATGTTCAAGGTCTCTACACCATTGCCTAGAATATCATATTTTCTCTGCTAAACAGGGGAAATCATGAACTAAATAACATGTTGTTAGTGAGGACCATAAAAAATAGCTGCTAAATGTGACCCATATATTGCACTTTGCAAACAAAAGCTTTTATTGTGTAAATGTTTCCACACTGTTACTAACCTACTGTTTTTAAAATTAGGAAGATCTTGTTCGATATTATCAAAACCTGCATGAGGAGCATTAMAATGACCTTGAAGCCTAGTTTCCATATTTATTTTATTTATTTATTATTTTATTTCACCTTCATTTAACCAGGTAGGCTAGTTGAGAACAAGTTCTCATTTACAACTGCGACCTGGCCAAGATAAAGCAAAGCAGTCACGCCCTGACCTGTCACTGTCACGCCCTGACCTGAGATATCTCTGGTTTCTTTATATTTTTGTTAGGTCAGGGTGTGACTAGGGTGGGTCGTTAGTTTTTGTATTGTCTAGGGTTTTTTGTATGTCTAGGGTTTTTGTAGGTCTAGGTGATTTGTATGTCTATGGTGGCCTGATATGGTTCCCATTTAGAGACAGCTGTTTATCGCTGTCTCTGATTGGGGATCATATTTAGGGAGCCATTTTCCCTTTGGTGTTTGTGGGTTCTTGTTCTATGTTTAGTTGCCTGTTTGCACTACTCATATTAGCTTCACGGTTCGTTTTGTTATTTTGTTCGATTGTTCAGTGTTCATTCTTAAATAAAGAAGAATGTACGCATACCACGCTGCACTTTGGTCTCCTCCTTACAATGGCCGTGACAGAAGAACCCACCACGAAAGGACCGAGCAGCGTGTTCAGGTGGAATGGACATGGGAAGAGATTCTTGATGGAGCAGGACCCTGGACGTAGGCGGGGGAGTATCGCCTTCCGAAGGAAGAAATAGAGGCAGCGAAAGCGGAACGGCGATATTACGAGGAGAAATACAAACGAGGCAAGCACGAGAGGCAGCCCCAATAAAAAAAAATTGGAGCAGTCGGCGGAGCCAAGGAGCGAACCAGAGCCAGTCAGGGAGTCGGATGAGGAGTTTGACGCAAGATTCCGGAGAGAGGTGCTAGCATTGAGAGCGCTGCAGAGCGGGCGTGCTGGGGAGCGTGTGACTGGTCAGACACCGTGTTACGCAGTGATGCGCACGGTGTCTCCAGTTCGCATTCATAGCCCGGTACGCTCTATTCCAGCTCTTCGCACTTGCCGGGCTCAAGTGAGCATCCAGCCAGGACGCAGTGTGCCAGCTATACGCTCCAGATCTCCAGTGCGCCTCCACAGTCCAGTACGTCCTGTGCCTCCTCTCCGCACTCGCCCTGAGGTGCGTGTCCCCAGCTCGGTACCACCAGTGCCGGCAGCACGCATCAGACCTCCAGTGCACCTCCACAGTCCAGTACGTCCTGTGCCTCCTCTCCGCACTCGCCCTGAGATGCGTGTCCTCAGCCTGGTACCACCAGTTCCGGCACCACGCATCAGGCTTCCAGTGCGCTTCCACAGTCCAGTACGGCCTGTGCCTTTTCCCCGTACTCGCCCTGAGATGCGTGTCCTCTGCCCGGTACCACCAGTTCTGGCACCACGCATCAGGATTCCAGTGCGCTTCCACAGTCCAGAGCTTCCGGCAACAGTTCCCAGTCCAGAGCTTCCGGCGACAGTTATCGACCTGGCCCGGTATCTGGAAGATATTGACCTCATTCGTCAGTAGGAATAGCTGGTTATTCTTTAAAGTGCTTTCCCTCACCATTTAATAAGGTAACATGACCAATTCAAAAATGTAGGACACTTCGGAGACACGTTGAAACCCTACCTCTTCTTAAAAGGAATACTAGATAGATAAGTAATCCTTCTAACCCCCCCCTTTCCTTAAAAAGAGTTAAGATGCACTATTGGTAAAGTGGTTGTTCACTGGATATCATAAGGTGAATGCAAAATTTGTAAGTGCTCTGGATAAGAGGTTTGGCTAATACTTAAATCGTAAATGTAAATGTTAGAACCAGGAACAGATATAGCCCTTGGTTCATCCAGATGATGCCTTGACTGCAAAACATACTGTGGCGTACTGCATTGCATCGAATAGCCCCTTGCGATATGCAACTTTTTGCAGGGAAGTTTAGGAAACAATATCCCAGCAGTTAGGAAAGCAAGGCTAGCTTTTTAAACAGAAATTTGCAATCTGTATCACATAATCAAAAAGTTCTGAGAACTGTAAGTCATGAGAATAAGAGCATCTACTCCAACTGTGAGGCTACTGAAACACTGTCACATCGATAAATAATAAAATTTTGAGAATTTCAATAAGAATCTTTCTACGGTGGCCATGCTTTCACCTGTTACCCTACGCGGTCAACTAAGCCTGCATCCCAAGCATTGAAGCTCCCATGTCTTTTCGCCATTTTCTTCACCAAATCAGATAGCTAATGTTTTGAAAGGAGCTGCAAATCTATACAAATAGCGGGCTTAAGACAGCTGGACCTCTCTTTCTAATTATCGCCGGAATTGTTGCATACCCTATTACTAGCCTGTTAACTCTCTTTTGTAATGGTCTGAAGATCCCAAGTCGTATCTCTTCATGGCTCCTACTGCTTTAAATGCAAAGTAAAACTAACATGTTTCAACCGATGGCTGCCGCACTGCGGTCCGTCCATACTATCTGGGGTTTTGAATGTAGAATGATGTGGAAACTACAAATCTTAGGTGTGGTTAGATGTAAAACTCTCCTTCAGCTCAATTAAGATTCCATCAAAATTAAATCTAGAATGGCTTCTATGTCACACAAAATCCTTCCTCCGTCTGCAAACATACCCTCGGAAAACTGACTATCCTGGCGATCCTTGACCTCTGCGATGTATTTAACAAAATAGCCTCCAACACTCTACTCAGCAAATTGGGATGCAGTCTATCAAGTGATCGTTTTGTGCACCAAAGCCCTATATACTCCACTGAGGCTGTTTGCTTCTTGTTGGCTGGCCCTCGTTCATATTAGTAGCCAAACCACTGGCTAGGTCATTATAAGTTTTGCTAGGTAAGCCACTTATTCGGTCACTGGTCAATAGCAGCACCCACCCATAGCAGGCGTCAGTAGGTTATATCTCACTGGTGGAGACCGGATGGGGACGTCGCTTGGAGACCCAACGGGGACGTCTTGAGACGGCTGGGGACGTCGCTGGAGGCCCCGATGGGACTGTCGGTTGGAGTTGCTCGACTGGGATAGTTGCTGGAAGCTCGGACTGGAGATAGCGTGGAGTCGGTTGTTGGCGCCGTGGAGATCCGGACTGTGGGACGCGTATTTGGAGGCTCCCGGACTGGGGACGCCGGCTTGGAGGCTCCGGTGTGAGTCGTTTTGCAAGAGGCTTCCGGACTGTGGAGTATTTTGGAGGTCCGTCTGGGGATCCGCAGCTGGAGGCTCCGGCTGTGGAGCGTGTTGGAGGCTCCGGATGTTGGACCGTAGTTGGAGGTCGGACATGGAGACCGGCTGGGGCTCGGACTGGGGACTGGCGTCGTTGGAAGGCTCGACTGTGGACCGTTCGTTGGGGTCGGACTGTGAACGTCGGCCGGAAGCTCCGGACTGGGTATGTGGCGGATAGCTCGGACTGGGTACTGTCGCGTGATAGCATCGGACTGGGTCTGTCGCCGGAAGTTGACTGGGTACTGTGCCGGAAGCTCTTGGATGGGTA
>NC_036855.1:65096873-65103793 GCF_002910315.2 Salvelinus sp. IW2-2015
TAAACAATAGATGAGTCCACATTTGAGCAATTTTGGTTCCAACTGTCCCGGGGGCTTTGTGAGACAGACGAGAGTATTGTGAAACGGATTTATCTCCGTGCATGTGTGTTCCCACCGTGAACATCAGGGGAGGAGTAGGTTGTGCTGTGGGGTGCTTTCTGTGACACTAGTCTAAGTGATATTATTTGAATTCAAGGCACTTAAACTAGTATTCTGCACGATCGCCATTCCCATCTGGTTTTGCGCTGTGGGGACTATAAATTAGTTTTTTCAACATACAATGCACCAACAACGACCTCCAGGCTGTGTAAGGGCTATTTGACAAGAGGAGATGATGGAATGGCTGCATCAAGATGATCCTTGGCCTCCACAATCCCCCAGACCCTCATTCCAATTGAGATTGGTATTGGATGAGTTGGCCGCAGAGTGAAGGATATAAGCAGGCAAAGCATACTGCCACGCATATGTAGAACCTCTCAGAAATGTTGAAAAGCATTCCAGGTGAAGCTGGTTTGAAGAGACATGCCAAGAGAGACTGCAAGAAGCTGTCATCAGGCAAAGGTGGCTCTTCTTGAAGAATCCATAATAAGGTGCCAAAATACACATGGTTTAGGTCTTCATAGTTAGTGATGTCTCACTATATTATTCACAATGATATTTCTTTCTATAGTTATTTATATGGAACTAGGCTTCAAGTCATTTGTAAATGCTCCTCATGCAGTTTTGATAATATCGAACAAGATCTTCCTAATTTTAAAACAGTAGGTTAGTATCAGTGTGGAAACATTTACACAACAAAAGCTTTTATTTGCAAAGTGCAATATTGGGTCACATTTAGCAGCTACTTTTTTCATATCCTTTTTCATATCCTCACTAACAACATGTTATTTAGTTAATGATTCCCCTGTTAGCAGAAAAATATGATATTCTAGGCAATGGTGTAGACCTTTGAATCACTGGCATTATTGAAGTTTTCCAATATACATGCTCGACTTGTGTTCCCAGATTGTGTTCTTTTGGTGAGAGCAGTGGGCTATTATAAGGTGGTTTATGTTTCTCCTATGCCTCTCCCTCCTTCCCCCCTCCCTTTCTCCCTCCCCCTCCCTCCCGTCCCTCCCTCCCTCTTCCCTCTCCTTCCCCTCCCTCCTCTGTCCGCTTTGCGGGCAATTCAATCAAGGTGGTATTGGCAGTGGAAACATATGTTAACATTGCCAAAGCAAGTGAGTATGAGAATAGATACAAAAGTGAAATAAACAATTAAGGTAACAGGAAACAGCGTACACGTCACATGAAGGCCAAACAATAAAAGACAGGACAAAAGTTATAGAGGTACAACTATTGACAGTTGTGGAAACAGACAAAGGGGTTTGAAAGTACAAAAGGAAAAGAAAGTAAGCCAAGAGTATGGGTGGTATTGTTACAAGGGTGGTTGGTGCGTCCATGGGTGGACCCGGGGCTGTGGTGTGTGGCACAGGTGCTGAAACGGTGCGGGTTGAGGACAGGTTGTAGTTCACCCAGCTGTTAAGTGAGTAGTCAAGAGTCGGGTGTCAAGTCGGATCTGGGAATCTGAGGAAAATATGATTCGCTAATAGGGCCAGACATGTGGAAGAGGAGGAAGTGCAGTTTCAGTGTCCACCGTCATTGGGGGGAGGGTGGCACAAGCCTGCTGCTGCGGGAAGAGCCAGGGCGTCAAGGACTGGGGCCCTGTGTCAAGACCAAGCTCAGTCTGCACTGGAGGCGGTACAGTATCAAAGCTGGCTAAGTGGGGTGTCAGCACAGGCTCAGGGTATGTGCTGGCCACGGGACTGCGCGGTGTGTGAGGCAAAGAGCATGGAGGTGTGCGGCGGTCGTGATGCTTGCAATGGTGGCAAGTAAGAGTCTGGTGGGTGCAGTGAGGTGGGGGGGCGAATGTGGGGTGCGGGCGGGCTCTGGGGGGGTGGTGGTGGGGAACAGAGCCCAGGACAGGTGTGAGGACTCTGTCCAGTTGCAGTCTCTGTCTGTTAGAGGGCTGTGTATGGAAGGTGGCAATCGCGCCGTGGTAGGGTGGGTGTGAAAGTTAACGTGCGCTGCGGAGTGTGGGAAGTGGTAGCGGGAGCGCTGATGCTTGCCGATAGCAAGTGGGTCCACGGTGGGTACCCCAAAAAAAAACAAGAGGGGAGATGGGGCAGAATCGCAAGGCAGAGTGTCGCAATGGGTGTGGGCCCATGTGAATGCGGTGTGTGTGAGAGCAGACGCCAACCGACAACCAGAAAGGCAATGGTGCGATAAACGATCAGTGTGAGCCAATCCAAGGGGATGTGCGAAAGTGGATGTGCCGTGGTGATGGCATAGAAGCCCTGGTCTGACCTGCTCTGGTCTGTGGACTGGTGTGTCACAGCCTGTCGCCAGCCGTGCGGGAGATGTGCGAGCTGGCAGAGAGCGCCTTCGCACACGTGGACTGACGAGAACTTCGGAAGACGGTGTGCGATGGAAGACCAAGGGTGTCCCGGTGTAGCGTGTGCGAGCACGAAAACAAGCGTCGGACCAGCCAAGTAAAGTGCGAGGAGAACAACAGCCTCAGTGAAGAAGAAGACGAGGCCCGGTCGGGGAAAAGCAGGGGACGAAACGCAGGCCCTGCCCTGCATACGAGTATGAAAGCTGCGCCTGTGTGGGGGCCTTCGGGTGATGGTGCAGAACCCGATACCACGACCGCGCCCAGTCCGACGTACCGTGCGGTGAGCTACCTGTGGATGTACGTTGAAGCAAACGCGCATGTGCAAAAATCCACAAAACAGTTAGGAAATGGTATGTGAAAAAAGAAGTAGTGCGTGGTGGTGAAAGCGGCGTATGGATGCGGGGGGGGGAGGGGGAAAAAACAAGGATGGGCGGCAGTGGGGTAGGGAGAGGGAGGCGGAAGGATGGCGGGGTGGGCTCCAAGAGAGACAGGTAAGTGGGTACATGGGGCTGCTTGCATGACCAGGCCGGAGAACAATGGCCCAGCCGGGGTGATGGGGGGGCTCAGGCAGAGAGGAGGGGACGGTTGGGCGCCGACAGGAGACCATGAGGGCGGAAACGAGGATGCTGCAGACAGATGTAAAGGAAGGAACTAGGGACAGCGTGAGTGCAGGCCGTCAGTAGTGGATGGCCAGAGGCCGTCGGAACAGCGAAGTGTGGGGGAAGACTCGTATGCGCGTGTGTGGCCGGCTGGTGCGGCTGTGGCGCAGCCAACTGTCACCGTGGTAGTTTCGAATGTACCAAAAAATCAGGAGCGCAGTGTATGTTAAGTGTGCCATGGGAGACGCCAAAAGTGCGCCTGTGGGCTCCCAAAAAAAAGCGTCTGCATGGAGTGGCACGGCAGGTGGATGAAGGAGATGCAAGGTGTAAGACTGTATGAAATGCGAGGACACAAACGCGTGAGGTATAGTGTATGTGTGACGTCGGCCAAAGGCCGCCACAACTGCAAATGACAAGGTGAAAACAGGAAAGCACCCAGAGCTCGAAAAAAGATGCGAAACAAGTGCCTCCGGAGTAGCTGACTGCAAAGCGGGTGGGGAGCTGGGCACGGAAGGAGTGTGCTCTTAAGGCGGCAGCGGACAGTGTGGACAGACGGCCCCACCCTGGCGTGGTGGGGAGAGGACACAGCATGGCAGATTGGGATATGTGAGCGCACAGGCTCCAAGAGCGGCCCTGCAAAACCTGTGGCAAAAAAGAACGCGCTGGATCTACCGTGGGGCTCAGACCCCACAGCCGGTGCAAGCCGGGAGGTGTAGAACACAGCCCAGCGTGCACTGTGAGAAACCAGCGCCCCCCCACTGAGCACAGTGCGCGCTGCGCTTCATCGGCAGCGACACAATGCTTACAACAGTGGTGCGAAACGTGGGAGAAGTGTGAAGGACTTGCAGACGGACCGAACAAGAGAAAAAGGCGAGGCACAACCATGAGGGGAAAGGCACCGGGAGGTATGCGACGAATTGTGTAACGCGCAACCCGTAAGTGGAACCCAACTTGCGTGACCGTCAAAAAATAGGAGAAGGTGGAGTGAGGATGCCGAGGGGTCAAAACTGGGCATGGCGGCCACTGGCCCAGGGCGGGCATGGGGACCCAAAAGATGGCACGGGACCGGCGGCACGACAGGGGGAAAGGGAAAACCAGGAGAGCGAGCGCGGGGGGGGGTGCCCGAGCCAACGGGGAAAATGGAGGTGCCTCTGGGCGCAGGAGGGCGGTGAGCGGGCGACAGGGGGGCATGGGCAGGGGCTGACGAGAGCACCAGAGCAAGCGGTGAAGGGGAGGCCAGACGGAGAAGGTGCAGAGAGGGGAAACGGCGCCCAAACGGGCAGCGCACGAGAGAGGCGGGCGCACCGACGAAGGCGCCAACACACAAGAGCAGGCGGCGAAGGCGGCAGGGGAAAAAACAACTCAAGCCAAAGAAGAGGCGCGGTGTCAGGAGGAAAGGACAGAAAGCTGGAGGCGTGGAGGAGGGAGAAGGAGAGGAAGGAATGCGAAAACATGGGGGGGCGACAGGGACGTGCACTGAAGAAGGAAAGAGAAAAAAAGAAAGGGGAAAGCCAGTTAGGGGCACCAGCTGGGGGACAATGGCCGAAACAATAGGACAGGACCAGACGCACCCAGGAACAGACCACAAGGAGAAGAGGAACACCAATGACCGGGGGCCACGGAAAAGGAGTACGAGAGGACACGGACAAGGGGCAAGAGGACCACAAGACCGCGAGCCGGATGACCCGGAGGAATACCGACCTACCGGAATAACCGACAGATTTCCACCGGTCTAATGTCCATTGCTCGTGTTTCTTGACCCAAGCAAATCTCTTCTTCTTATTGGTGTTTTCTTAGTAGTGGTTTCTTGGCAGCAATTCGACCACGAAGGCCTGATTCACGCAGTCTCCTCTGAACAGTTGATGTTGAGATGTGTCTGTTACTTGAACTCTGTGAAGTATTTATTTGCGCTGCAATCTGAGGCTGGTAACTCTAACATGCTGACCACACACCTCGCGTCGCGTGCGCGAGTGTTGCAAATTAAATTTAAACATACATGTTATTCAATTATTGCACCGACATTGCTCTCGCGTGCCAATGAGCGTCTGTGTTGCCAAGTGCTAAAATCGAAGTCAGAACTATGTGTGACGCTAAACGCGGTGCAAGTCCTGCATCTCCCATCTCCTCATTGGTTTATAGAAGCAGAAACCCACGTGCCATCTCCTCATTGGTTATACCCACGTAGGTGATTGAAAGATGAACTGAGTTCGGTTGGTCATCGTGGTAACTATGAAAGTTAGATGTCAATCGCCATATAAAGTCCAAAGAATAAAAAACCTGGAAGGAGGAGAGATGACCWGAAATGATTCAGTTGGCCGTTTCATGTGTGGATTAAATGTCGGAGTAGAAGACCTTGTGCATTTCAGGTAAAATAACAACTCAACGTTTATATCCCAGGACAAATTAGCTAGCAACTGCAAGCTAGGTAGCTAAATTGCCATAAATGTTTAATGCTTTTCGACCTGTCCCCAAAATAATATAATTAGTTCAGAGTTTGTTTTGATATTTCAACCTGCGTGTCGTGATCGCGTTTGGTGTGGGGGGACAAAATCAATTTGCGCACGATGGTGCATGATGGCGCACGCGCGCGGCCAGTTTGGGTACGGTGTAATGAATGTATCCTCTGCAGCAGAGGTAACTCTAGTTCTTCCTTTCCTGTAGCGGTCCTCATGAGAGCCAGTTTTATTATAGCGCTTTATGGTTTTTGCGACTGCACTTGAAGAAACTTTCAAAGTTCTTGAAATTTTACGTATTGACTGAACTTCGTCTTAAAGTAAGGACTGTCGTTTCTCTTTGCTTATTTGAGCTGTTCTTGCCATAATATGAACTTGGTCTTATACCAAATAGGGCCATCTTCTGTATACCACCCCTACCTTGTCACAACACAACTGATTCGCTAGAAGGCATTAAGAAGGAAATAAATACCACAAATTAACTTTTAACAAGGCACACCTTAATTGAAATGCATTCCAGGTGACTACCTCATGAAGCTGGTTGAGAGAATGCCAAGAGTGTGCAAAGCTGTCATCAAGTCAAAGGGTGGCTACTTTGAAGAATCTCAAATATAAAATATAGTTTGATTTGTTTAACACTTTTTTGGTTACTACATTATTCCATATGTGTTATTTCATAGATTTGATGTCTTTATTATTATTCTACAATGTAGAAAATATTAACAATAAATAAAAACCCTGGAATGACTAGGTTTGTCCAAACTTTTGACTGGTGCTGTACATACAGTTGAAGTCAGAAGTTTACATACACTTAGGTGGGAGTGTTAACTTCCTGGACTGGGTGTCTTGAGATGCTGCTGTCCAACATATCACAATAATTTGCCTGCGCTCATGATGCCATCTTATTTTGTGAAGTGCACCAGTCCCTCCTGCAGCAAAGGCACCCCCACAGCATGATGCTGCCACCCCCGTGCTTCACGGTTGGGATGGTGGTCTTCGGCTTGCAAGCATTCCCCTTTTTCCTTCCAGAACATAACGATGGTTCGATTATGGCCCAAGCCAGTTCTATTTTTGTGTTCATAGAGCAGAGGACATTTCTCCAAAAGTAGCGATGCTTTTGGTCTCCATGTGCACGTTTGCAAACCGTAGTCTGTTTTTTTATGGGCGGTTTTTGGAGGGCAGTTGGGTCTTTCCTTGCTGAGCGGCGCTTTCAGGTTATGTGCGAATATAGGATCTCATTTTAGCTGGTGGAGTATAGAATAGCTTTTTGTTTACCTGTTATCCTCCAGCATACTTCACACGGTCCTTGTTGCTGTTGTTCTGGGTTGGATTTGGCTCTTTTTTGCAGCCAAAGTTACGCTTGCATTCTAGGAAACAGAACACGTCTCCTTCCTGAGCGGTATGACTGGTCTGCGTGGTCCGATGGATGGTATG
>NC_036855.1:65103818-65111985 GCF_002910315.2 Salvelinus sp. IW2-2015
GTATGAAGCTAACTGGCACTGAGTTCACAAAACTGCAGACACTATGAAGCTAACTTGCAGAGGCTGGCGTGTGTGAGTTAGATAGAGGAGGGATGTTCATGTCGTGAGTAGATAAGGATGGGTATAATGTGTGTGGATTGGATTATTGAGGCCTCGTTGGGTGAACAAAGTTAGATTAGAGGGATGTGTGACGTTGAAAGCCTGGGAGGGCGACGTGAGTAGGATAAGAGGGCAAGCGCGTCTGAATGTGTGAGTGTTGAAGCCTGAGGTAGTGAGTAGATAGAGCCGATGTGTAGGATAGAGCGGTCTGTGTGAGTATTGTATATTTAGCTGGTAGTGATAAGATTAAGAGGTGGTGCTTGTAGATTAAGAGAAGGTTGAAATCTGTGGGTTGGGTTGGTTGAAAGTTAAGAATGAAGAGGTTTGGGGTTTGTTGTAAAGCCCTGCGGTTAGTGGACGACCGTTTCAACTGACAATGTGAGTAGATAGAGGAGTGTTTGTTTGTTTGTAGCCTTGGTAAGTGAAGTAGATTGAGGGTGTTTGTTTGTAGCACCTATGGGGTAGTGAGTTAGAATTTTAGAGGGTTGTCTGTGAAATAGATAGAGGGTGTGTTGTGTTGTAGCCTGGGTTAGTGAGTAGATGAGAGGGTGTGCTGATGTTGAAGCTGGGTAGTGAGTTAGAGTAGAGCGTGTGGTGAGTGAGATGAGAGCGGTGTGTGAGTAGATAGATGGTGTTTTTTTGTTTTAATAGCCTTGTGTAGTTATATACTTATATGATTTGTGTTGTTATCTTTGGTTATAATTATATATATTTTTTTTTTTTTTATCCTCTTATTTATTATATATAATTTGCGAAGACCACGGTCACCATTGTGTTTATACTTGCGTACTATTATGCTTGTACAGCATAACTGGTCCTTCAGGCGTTTGGCAAATGGCTCCCAAGGATGAAACCAGACTTGTGGAGGTCTACAATTTTAGCTGATGCTCTTTTGATTTCCCCATGATGCTCCAAGCAAAGAGGCACTGAGTTTTTAGGAAAGGTAGGCTTTGAAGATACTATCACATGGTTACACCTTACCAATTGAACTCAAATTAGTCAATCGTAGGCCTATCAAAGCTCTAAAACCATGACATCATTTTCTGTTTAAAGCACAGTTGTTTAAAGGCACAGTCAACCTTAGTGTATGTAAATTCTGACCCACTGGAATGGTGAACGAATGGATATATAGTGAAATAATCATGTATTAACGATTGTTGTGAAAATGACTGTGTCATGCACACAGTTAGATTGTCCAACGATTGCCAAACATAGTTGTTAACAAGAAATCTGTGGAGGGTGTTGAAAAAACAATTTATGAAAGCTTGATCGCAAATGGGTCTTCCAAATGGACAATGACCCCAAGCATACTTCCAAAGTTGTGGCAAAATGGCTTAAGGACAACAAAGTCAAGGTATTGGAGTTGCCATCACAAAGCCCTGAGCTCAATCCTATAGAAAAGTTGTGGGCAGAACTGAAAAAGCATGTGCGAGCAAGGAGGCCTACAAACCTGACTCAGTTACACCAGCTCTGTCAGGAGGAATGGGCCACAATTCACCCAACTTATTGTGGGAAGCTTGTGGAAGGCTACCCGAAACGTTTAACAATTTAAAGGCAACGCTGCCAAATACTAATTGAGTGTATGTAAACTTATGACCCACTAGGAATGTGATGAAATAAATTAAAGCTGAAATAAATAATTCTCTCTACTATTATTCTGACATTTCACATTCTTAAAATACAGTGGTGATCCTAACGGCACAAAAGACAGGGAATTTTTACTAGGATTACATGTCAGGAATTGTGAAAAACTGAGTTGAAATGTATTTGGCTAAGGTGTATGTAAACTTCAGACTTCAACTGTAAGTAAAAACTGTAACTCGGTCACTCAGGATTTGGCCTTGTAGATTTGGCCTTGTGTTTTAGGTTATTGCCCTGCTGAAAGGTGAATTCATCTCCCAGTGTCTGTTGGAAAGCAAACTGAACCAGATTTTGCCTGTGCATCTCATATATATATACTGTACTCTATACCACCTACTGCATCTTGCCATCTTTATGTAATACATGTATCACTAGCCACTTGAAACAATGCCACTTAATATAATGTTTACATATCCTACATTACTCATCTCATATGTATATACTGTACTCGATACCATCTACTGCATCTTGCCTATGCCGTTCTGTACCATCACTCATTCATATATCTTTATGTACATATTCTTCATCCCTTTACACTTGTGTGTATAAGGTAGCTGTTGTGAAATTGTTAGGTTAGATTACTCGTTGGTTATTACTGCATTGTCGGGAACTAGAAGCATAAGCATTTCGCTACACTCGCATTAACATCTGCTAACCATGTGTATGTGACAAATAAGATTTGATTTGATTTGATTTGATAAACAAACGTACAGTCAATAACACAATAGAAAAATCTGTGTACAGTGTGTGCAAATGAAGTAAGGAGGTAAGGCAATAAATAGGCCATAGTGGCGAAGTAATTACAATTTAGCAATTAACACTGGAGTGATAGATGTGCAGGTGAGGATGTGCAAGTAAAAATACTGGTGTGCAAAAGAGCAGAAAAACAAAAACAAATATGGGATGAGGTAGGTAGTTGGTTGGATTGGCTATTTACAGATGGGCTGTGTACAGCTGCAGCGATCGGTAAGCTGCTCTGACAGCTGATGCCTAAAGTTAGTGAGGGAGATATAAGTCTCCAACTTCATTGATTTTTGCAATTCATTCCAGTCATTGGCAGCAAAGAACTGGAAGGAAAGGTGGCCAAAGGAGGTGTTGGCTTTGGGGATGACTAGTGACATATACCTGCTGGAGCGCGTGCTACGGGTGGGTGTTGCTATGGTGACCAGTGAGCTGAGATAAGGCGGGGCTTTACCTAGCAAAGACTTATAGATGATCTGGAGCCAGTGGGTTTGGCGACKAATCTGTAGCGAGGACCAGCCAACGAGAGCATACAGGTCGCAGTGGTGGGTAGTATATGGGGCTTTGGTGATAAAATGGATGACACTGTGATAGACTGCATCCAATTTGCTGAGTAGAGGGTTGGAGGCTATTTTGTAAATGACATCGCCGAAGTCAAGGATCGGTAGGATAGTCAGTTTTACGAGGGTATGTTTGGCATTATAAGTGAAGGAGGCTTTGTTGCGAAATAGGAAGCCAATTCTAGATTTAATTTTGGATTGGAGATGCTTAGTATGAGTCTGGAAGGAGAGTTTACAGTCTAGCCAGACACCTAGGTATTTATAGTTAGGTATTTATTCCACATATTCTAAGTTAGACCCGTCCAGAGTAGTGATGCTATTCAGGCGGGGGGGTGCGGGCAGCGATCAGTTGAAGAGCATGCATTTCGTTTTACTAGCATTTAAGAGCAGTTGGTGGCCACGGAAGGAGTGTTGTAGGGCATTGAAGCTCGTTTGGAGGTTTGTTAACACAGTGTCCAAAGAAGAGCCAGATGTATACAGAATGGTGTCATCTGCGTAGAGGTGAATCAAAGAATCACCCGCAGCAAGAGCGACATCCTTGATATATACTGAGAAGAGAGTAGGCCCAAGAATTGAACCCTGTGGCACCCCCATAGAGACTGCCAGAAGTCCAGACAACAGGCCCTCCGATTTGACACACTGAACTCTATCTGAGAAGTAGTTAGTGAACCAGGCGAGGCAGTCATTAGAGATACCAAGGCTGTTGACTCTGCCGATAAGAATACAGTGATTGACAGTCGAAAGCCTTGGCCAGGTTGATGAAGACAGCTGCACAGTACTGTCTTTTATCGATGGCAGTTATGATATCGTTTAGGACCTTGAGCGTGGCTGAGGTGTACCCATGACGAGCTCGGAAACCGGATTGCATAGCGGAGAAGGTACGGTGGGATTTGAAATGGTCGGTGATCTGTTTGTTCACTTGGCTTTTGAAGACTTTAAAAAGGCAGGGCAGGATGGATAAAGGTCTGTAACATTTTGGGTCTAGAGTGTCTCCCCCTTTGAAGAGGGGGATGACCGTGGCCGATTTCCAATCTTTAGGAATCTCCGACGATATGAAAGAGAGGTTGAACAGACTAGTAATAGGGGTTGCAACAATAGCGGCGGATCGTTTTAGGAAGAGAGGGTCCAGATTGTCTAGCCCAGCTGATTTGTAGGGATCCAGTTTTTGCAGCTCTATCAGAAAATCAGCTGTCTGGATTTGGATGAAGGAGAAGCGGGGGGGGCTTGGACCAGTTGCTGCGGGGGGTGCAGAGCTGTTGGCCGGGGTTGGGGTAGCCAGGTGGAGAGCATGGCCAACCGTAGAGAAATGCTTATTGAAATTCTTGATTATCATGGATTTATCGGTGGACAGTGTTTCCTAGCCTCAGTGCAGTGGGCAGCTGGGAGTAGGTGCTCTTACTCTCCACGGACTTTACAGTGTCCCAAAGCTTTTTGGAATTAGTGCTGCCGGATGCAAATTTCTGTTTGAAAAAGGTAGCCTTGCTTTCCTAACTGACTGTGTACAGTGGGGAGAACAAGTATTTGATACACTGCCGATTTTGCAGGTTTTCCTACTTACAAAGCATGTAGAGGTTTGCAATTTTTTATCATAGGTACACTTCAACTGTGAGAGACGGAATCTAAAACAAAAATCCAGAAAATCACATTCTATGATTTTTAAGTAATTAATTTGCATTTTATTGCATGACATAAGTATTTGATACATCAGAAAAGCAGAACTTAATATTTGGTACAGAAACCTTTATTTGCAATTACAGAGATCATACGTTTCCTGTAGTTTTTTACCAGGTTTGCACACACTGCAGCAGGGATTTTGGCCCACTCCTCCATACAGACCCTCTCCAGACCGTCAGGTTGTCGGGGCTGTCGCTGGGCAATACGGACTTTCAGCTCCCTCCAAAGATTTTCTATTGGGTTCAGGTCTGGAGACTGGCTAGGCCACTCCAGGACCTTGAGATGCTTCTTACGGAGCCACCCTTAGTTGCCCTGGCTGTGCTGTTTCGGGTCGTTGTCATGCTGGAAGACCCAGCCACGACCCATCTTCAATGCTCTTACTGAAGGGAAGGAGGTTGTTGGCCAGATCTCGCGATACATGGCCCCATCCACCTCCCTCAATACGGTGCAGTGTCCTGCCCCTTTTGCAGAAAAGCATCCCCAAAGAATGATTTTCCACCTCTATGCTTCACGTTGGGATGGTGTTCTTGGGTTTGTACTCATCCTTCTTCTCCTCCAAACACTGCGAGTGGAGTTTTAGACCAAAAAGCTCTATTTTTTGTCTCATC
This sequence comes from Salvelinus sp. IW2-2015, assembly GCF_002910315.2. NCBI lineage: Eukaryota > Metazoa > Chordata > Actinopteri > Salmoniformes > Salmonidae > Salvelinus > Salvelinus sp. IW2-2015. The sequence continues at coordinate 65,109,142 of NC_036855.1, forward strand.
AGACCACATGACCTTCTCCATTCCTCCTCTGGATCTCCAGATGGTCATTGGCAAACTTCAGACGGGCCTGGACATGCGCTGGCTTGAGCAGGGGGACCTTGCGTGTGCTGCAGGATTTTAATCCATGACGGCGTAGTGTGTTACTAATGGTTTTCTTTGAGACTGTGGTCCCAGCTCTCTTCAGGTCATTGACCAGGTCCTGCCGTGTAGTTCTGGGCAATAATTGCGCCAACAGTTGTTGCCTTCTCACCATGCTGCTTGCCTATTGTACTGTATCCCATCCCAGCCTTGTGCAGGTCTACAATTTTATCCCTGATGTCCTTACACAGCTCTCTGGTCTTGGCCATTGTGGAGAGGTTGGAGTCTGTTTGATTGAGTGTGTGGACAGGTGTCTTTTATACAGGTAACGAGTTCAAACAGGTGCAGTTAATACAGGTAATGAGTGGAGAACAGGAAGGCTTCTTAAAGAAAAACTAACAGGTCTGTGAGAGCCGGAATTCTTACTGGTTGGTAGGTGATCAAATACTTATGTCATGCAAAAAAATGCGAATTAATTACTTAAAAATCATACAATGTGATTTTCTGGATTTTTGTTTTAGATTGTATATTGGTTCCTGACTTCCCTGAAAAGTCGCATATCGCGGGGACTATTCAATGCTAGTGCAGTACGCCACAGGTTGTTTTTGTGCTGGTCAAGAGCAGTCAAGTCTCTAGTGAACCAGGGGCTATATCTGTTCTTAGTTCTATATTTTTTGAAAGGGGGATGCTTATTTAAGATGGTGAGGAAAGCACTTTTAAAGAACAACCAGGCTTCCTCTACTGACGGGTTGAGGTCATTACCCTTCCAGGATACCCGGGCCAGGTCGATTAGAAAGGCCTGCTCGCAGAAGTGTTTTAGGGAGAGTTTGACAGTGATGAGGGGTTGTCGTTTGACCGCKGACCCATTACGGACGCAGGCAATGAGGCAGTGATCGCTGAGATCCTGGTTGAAAACAGCAGAGGTGTATTTAGAGGGCAAGTTGGTCAGTATGATATCTATGAGGGTGCCCATGTTTACGGATTTGGGGTTGTACCTGGTAGGTTCCTTGATCATTTGTGGGAGATTGAGGGCATCTAGCTTAGATTGAAGGACGGCTGGGGTGTTAAGCATGTCCCAGTTTAGGTCACCTAACAGTACGAACTCTGACGATAGATGGGGGGCAATCAATTCACATATGGTGTCCAGGGCACAGCTGGGAGCTGAGGGGGGGTCTATAACAAGCGGCAACAGTGGGGGACTAATTTCTGTCGAGATGGATTTTTAAAAGAATTAGCTCTAAGTGTTTGGGCATAGACCTTGATAATATGACAGAACTCTGCAGGCTATCTCTACAATAGAAATGCAACTCTGCCCCCTTTAGCAGTTCTATCTTGATGAAAAATGCTGTAATTGGGGATGGAAATTTCAGAATTTTTGGTAGCCTTCCTAAGCCAGGATTCAGACACGGCTAGGACACCAGGGTTGGCGGAGTGTGCTAAAGCAGTGAATAAAGCAAACTTAGGGAGGAGGCTTCTGATGTTAACATGCATGAACCCAAGGCTTTTACGGTTACACAAGTCAACAAATGAGAGTGCATGGGGACTCACAGGGCCTGGATTAACCTCTACATCACCAGAGGAACAGAGGAGCAGTAGGATGAGGATACGGCTAAAGGCTATAAGAACTGGTTGTCAAGTGCGTTGGGAACAGAGAATTAAAGGAGCAGATTTCTGGGCGTGGTAGGATAGATTCAGGGCATAATGTACAGACATGGTAGGTATGGTAGGGTGCGAGTACAGTGGAGGTAAACCTAGGCATTGAGTGACGATGAGAGAGGTTGCATCTCTGGAGGCACCAGCTAAGCTAGGTGTGGTCTCCGCATGTGTGGGGGGTGGGACAAAGAAGCTATCTGAGGCATGTTGAGCAGGACTAGGGGCTCTGCAGTAAAATAAAACAATGAGAGCTACCCTAAACAACAGTATACAAGGCATATTGACATTAGAGAGAGGCATAAAGCAATCACATGTGTTTATTGGGAGAGCTAAGACAACAAAGGGTAAGACAACAACGGGTCAACAGCTGGGGCGGCAAGTAGCCTAGTGGTTAGAGTGTTGGACTAGTAACCGAAAGGTTGCAAGATCGAATCCCTGAGCTGACAAGGTAAAAATGTTGTTCTGCCCCTGAACAAAGCAGTTAACCCACTGTTCCTAGGCTGTCATTGACATCGTCGGCAGACCAGTCGTGATGGATCGGCGGGGCTAAGTGTCGACAAAGGGTCCAGGCCAATTGGCAAGAGAGGTATTGTAGTTGGTGTACTTAGTTTGCTAGCCGGGGGATAGGGCTAGCTCGAGGCTAACTGGTGCTTGCTTCTGGACAAGGGCGTTAGCCACAATAGCCACTCGGTAGCAGCTAGCTAGCTGTGATGATCCGGTGTAATGGTCCAGAGCTTGCGGCAGGAATCCGGTGATGTAGTGTACATAAGCAGTCCGATATGCTCAGGGCTGATATCGCGCTGGTATTATCCGGGCTATCCGGGCTAAAGCGGCTGGTGTCTGAGCTAAAGGTAAAGACCGCTAACAATGACTAAATAGCTAGTAGCTAATTAGCTGGCTAGCTCTTCCTCTTTCTTCTCCTCTCTCTCTCCTGCTCTCTCTCTCTCCTCTCTCTCTCTCTCTCTCTCTCATCTCTCTCTCTCTCTCTCTCTCTCCTCGTCTCCTCTCTCCTTCTCCTCTCTCCTCTCTCCTCCTCTCTCCTCTCTCCTCTCTCCTCCTCCTCTCCTCTCCTCTCTCCTCTCTCTCTCGCTGCCTCTCTCCACTCACCTCTCC
>NC_036855.1:65112878-65136346 GCF_002910315.2 Salvelinus sp. IW2-2015
CACCGGCCCTGCCAGATACTCAGAAATAACCAGCCAGTGAATCCAACAAAGGCTCAGTCAAAGCAGAGGGATCCATCATTCCCCTCCTTTTAAAACACACACATATCTATTGAAACCACCCTGCCCTATGATGAGCGAGATTACAAATGGAGGGTGATAAACCCGTCTGTTATTAAATTAAATAATAGATGCCAATAGACAGAGGATAATAGGCATTACTCCTTGATGATACAGACAATCGATGAGATTCTCAGTTTTAATAAACGAGACTGCAGCATCAACTCTCAGCTCTCAGCAAATTCCATCTCGGAATTCAGATTGCAGACTGTGACATCTAAAAGCCATATTGCTGCCAAACCAAAGTTGTGGTCCTAATGCACACTTCAATGGCCAGGCAGAGCGAGAGAGAGAGAGAGATGTAGTATTTACTGTAGTGTTTTTGCAGACATTAATGTAGCATTTACTATAATGTTTTATTATATTTGACATAGAAGTGGAGGCTTTCTCCTTGAGTAAACCTACTGGAGAAATACTTAAAGGACAACATTTCCATAACCTGTAGGTAGGTAGGACTGGGGTCTGAACGGATAGTTCAACGCTTCTTCTTTTTTCTATAACCAGTGTGGAACACAATATGATCTATATTTGGCATGTAGGTTTCTCTCTTATGGGTGGCACAAATTGGGATATGGGGGAGGGGAATGGGAAGGGTAAATACAAATTAAATACTGTAGTATTTACTGTAGTAAAAATACTAATTTTGCGGACTGTACTGTAGTGTTTACTACAGTGTTTTTTCCACAGATAATACTATAGTATTTACTATAGTATTCTACAGTATTCTACAACATTATATAGTAAGTAATACACATGATCAAGGGATACTACAGTGTGTAGTATAGTATTCTACAGTATACTACAGTTTACTACAGAATTCTATAGTAAATTGTAGTATTTTTTCATGTGGAGAGCGAGAGAGCGAGAGAGAGAGAGAGAGAGAGAGAGAGAGAGGAGAGAGAGAGAGAGAGAGAGAGAGAGAGAGAGAGAGAGAGAGAGAGAGAGAAAGAGAAAGAGAGAGGCTGTGATTTGGGAATTGTCAGGAACCTGTGGAATCTAGTAAATCAATTCACTATGAGAATTAGCCAGGACTTTAACAAGAGGTTTGTCATGCAGTTAATTGGTCCAACCTCTCTTTTCCAAGCAACTGACCTCATTTCCCTTTTGTTTCTTTGAAATTATAAACTTGTAAATTGCTTGGGAAAGACCTGTCCTTGTGAAGCAGCAGCTGTCAGCCATCTAGTAAAATGTACAAAGACATATTTGATCGTATTAGCTATTACAGTTTTTTACAATCGCTAGGACCCATTTCTCAATACTTACAGTAGGTCACTTTTTCAGCTCTTCACACAGTTCTCCTAACCAACTTTGAGCTTGGCACAGCAGTTAATTTCACATCCAAATTGCACTAAAACTACCAAAACACTTCATACATGTCTCAAATCAACTCATTCTTCCATAACACTAGCAAAGGTTGTCACCCAACAAGCACACTTTGTCACTCATAAAACAATTACCTAAAAAACACTAACAACAGGTAGCATTGAACAATGTTTTCTTTTGTAAAATGTCTTTACAAAACAAGAATGACACCTCTGTACTGTTTAGAATTCACTGCAGTATATGTTACAGGAATGAATCAGACATGATTCAATATGCTTCAATGTGTTTTATGTCATTTTTTGGCATTGAGTGATTCCAAAATACAAGAAGTTGTATATATACCATCTACGATACAGATACAGTAGCAATGCTAGTCAACCCTGTCTTCTGCATTTGACCACAGGTTCTCATCCACATCACATCTTATGTCATCTTTGGCAATACACCTAGGAAATAATATTTTGGCATGCCTGGTCCATCCCTGGCAATCTTCTGCAGATATGTCCAGGCATCCAGCATTCATTGCRTCCAGGAGGGACATTTGATCATGTGGATGGTGGTCATAACCTTCCACCTCCATGAGGAAAATAATTAATCTATGGGGTTGAGGAATGGAGAGTAAGGTGGGAGGAAAAGTGACACCATCCTGGGATGGCCTGCAAACCACTCTGTGACGGCACGGGAGTGGTGAAATGCCACATTGTCCCATACAATTACAAACGTTGGCCGATTTCGCCTCACTGCAACCCTTTCCTCACCTGGCACAACTCTTCCATAGAGGTCATCCAGGAATGAAATGAGACGCTCGGTGTTGTATGGCCCAATTAGTGGTTTGTGTAACAGCAATCCATCAGAGGATATTGCTGCACACATTGTGATGTTGTCACCCCTCTGGCCTGGGACTTCCACTGTGGCTCAATCACATTCCTTCCTCGCTGCCGTGTTTTGGCCAAGTTGAAACCAGCCTCATCCACAAAGATGAATATGTGGGGTGTTTGCCTTGCTTCAATCTCCATGACTCTCTAAAATAAATCCACAAGGCAACATAAGAGTTAGTCTATTACGGTAGTTTACATTATACCTAAAAACATGCCATTGTGTGTCTCTGCCCTGTTTGGTTCTGTTCAAAACCAGTTCTGTATTTTATAGTCATCTTACCTGGACGTATTGGTTCCTGAGTTGCTTGACTCGTTCAGAGTTCCTCTCAAAGGGGACAGTGTAAAACTGCTTCATCCTGACTTGATGTTATTTCAGGACTCTAGAAATAGTTGTTATTGTTACATTGTGAATATTTCCAAATGTAATGTTGTCTGCCAACACTCTGTCCCGAATCTCTGTGAGTTTTATGCCATTGTTTATGATGACCATATCAACGATTGCAGTTTCCTGCACAGCAGTGAAAATCCTACCTCTCCCGCCTGTGGGAGGTAACCGTTGGGTCCTAAGCAGAAATACAAAAACAATTACACACAAGTGGGTTTGGAGGCTTTGCTCAATTTACTTCTGTAATGTGCAGATCAGTCAGATGCCCTTGCAGGATGCTCATTTTACCTGTTGTTTTGCCGGACATTTCTCACGATAGATGCCACTGTTGAGCATTGCAGATTTGGCTGCACTCTCAGACCAACCTCTCTCATTGATAGACCATGATTTATTCCATGATTAATTATAGTAGCCCTAATCTCATCTGAGATTACAGCCCTTGATCTTCCTCTCAGTCTTCTTCCATCACACATACGTACTCYTCTCCCTCTCCCAGCCACTCTTCTTCCTCTGTCAGCCACTTCTCTATCTCTGGCTGGGTCCATGTTTACATTACARTACAGCATTATTCCTAAGATGTCCCCTTTTGTATGGATGGTAATGTAATTGAAAGACTAACACCTGGGTAGGTGTTTCAGCTACAATGGGAATCAGCTGTGGTTGGTCTAACTGTTTTGATAATATTTCATTTTTTTAGATTGGAATGTATTTCAATACGGTATTACTGTAGAAATGTAGCAAATTGCTGTCTTATTAAATTTTGTGTTGTTAGGTTTTGAACTTCAGTTTAACAGTTTTGAAAAGATTATGTTAACATGTGAAAATTGGCCTGTAGGTACATAGAGTTTTGGTGGTGGTTGTGTCTGAGTGAGAAAATAATTCATGAAATTTGAATTAAAATGTAATTGAATGCATTTTGTGCCAAAGCAATGACAAATGATCCATAGTTTAGTCCACATAGACTGCTGTTGTGCTGACTGTGTGAAGAGTTTTGAAAAAGTGACCTAAATATTGAGAAATGGGTCCTAGCGATTGTAAAATACTGTAACATCAACGAGCCATTTTTTTCTTCTGTAGGGTGTGTGTGTGTGTGCGTGCATGTATGTGTGCGTGCGTGCGTGTGTGTGTGTGTGCGTGTGTGTGTGTGTGTGTGTGCGTGTGTGCGTGCGTGCATGCGTGCGTGTGCATGCGTGCATGTGTGCGTGTGTGTGTGTGTGTGCATGTGTGCGTGTGTGTGGCGGGTGGAGTTACTTTATGTCTCTAATTGGGTAAAAATCAAATGTTCTGTTCCCTCACAAAAAAGCCACTTATGGTCTCAGAGGCAGCAAGAGAAAGGCACAGAGAATGAATTAGTCACAGAGAGCAACATTGGGGCTGTCGGTGTTTACAATTTATTTTAGACGTGAGCCAGGCTCCTCTGAGGAGGGAGTATCGATTCCATAAGTAGCTGTCAGTATGGTATGAATGGATACGTTCTTAGCCATTTCGCCATCTACATCGTCCTCACCATCTCCATCAGTCACACGACTTGTATCCCTGTTAAGTTCAACATATCGCCAATCTATTCTTTGTCTTGTTGTTGTTCTAACCAGAGAGAGAGAACACACACATGAACACAGAGAACACACACAGAGAACACACACAGAGAACACACACAGAGAACACACAACAGGAACACACACAGAGAACCACACACAGAACACCACAGAGAACACACACAGAGAACACACACAAGAGAACACACACAGAGAACACACACAGGAACACACACAGAGAACACACACAGAGAACACACACAGAGAAACACACACAGAGAACACACAGGACAGACAGATGTGTGTAGTGCCTGAAGGATGGAGCCCAAACAGTGTGGAGTGATAGTATAGTACAATTAAGACAACCCTGTGTACAACAACGTGGAGCTGGTGATTGATTTTACTGTAATGAGTTGTACTGTAATGTCGTACCCCCTGGAGGGTAACCCTCAGGATGTAGTAGTCATTGTTTCTGATCAGGTTTTGTGTAACTGTGAGCCCCAGAGTGTGAACTACATGTGAAGCTAACAGGACACAGAGTGGGTCTCTGGCTGTTTCTGACTGGAGTGACTGACAGAGTGAAACTGCTGCTGCTGCTGCTGCTGTCGTTGTTCCAGCACTCTGGCTCGTGGCTAACAGTGGCCGAACATCAAATGAATCTCATCACCCCATAAGGCACGACTCCATAGTTAAGAGTGGAAATTAGAATATTGCCTGTGTCGGATTTGAGCCATCCTCTCCTCTCGCTCTCTCCATCCTCTTCCCTCTGTTTCCATCACTCTAAACACTCCATACCCCCGTCTTCTCTTCTCTCTCTCTCTCCATCCTCTTTCCCTCTGTTTCCATCACTTCTAAACACTCCATACCCCCGTCTCTCTCTTCTTCCTCTCTCCTCTCTCTCCATCCTCTCTCCCTGTTTCCATCACGTCTAAACACTCCATACCCCTCTCTCTCTCTCTCTCTCTCTCCATCCTCTCTCCCTCTGTTCCTCACGTCTAAACACTCCATACCCCGTCTCCTCTTCTTCTCTCTCCTTCTCTCTCCATCCTCTCTCCTCTGTTTCCATCACGTCTAAACCCTCCATACCCCCGTCTCTCTCTTTCTCTCTCCTTCTCTCTCCATCCTCTCTCCCTCTGTTTCCATCACGTCTAAACACTCCATACCCCGTCTTCTCTTCTCTCTCTCTCTCTTGTCTCTCAGTTTCTTTCTTCTCTCTCTCCCCCATCCCCTCTCGTCCTCGCTCTCTGAAAAGAGGAGGCACAGAGACATTGTATGGGGTGTCTGCCATGAATTCACTCAGGTGCAACTGCACAATTAGCAAGCACATGTTTACATCAATTATTTTCCCACACACATACAGTACACACAGGGGGTACTCCCTTCTCCAACCCAGCCCCAGCAATATGGACTCCTTCCTGCCTCCTGTCCTCCCACAATGCCTCAGTTTTCAAAGGATATTCACTCTGGGCTGATGAGATTGAGGGGCTTTTCACCAGAAGCCATTAATGTCAKCTCTGAGGCTGCTACTAACCATTWTAATCCTCATTTCCRACTCTGTATCSTATCTGCCATTGACATTGTTATCAGGACGTATTTCGCTGGCTGCCTGACATCCTTGAGGTTGAATAGGGCCGTTTGCCTGTGGTGTCTGAGTGGTTGTTTTAAAGGCGTATATATCCTGTCCCTTTTAACACCACTTCCAGGGTACACTGGAAAGCTTTCAAACAGCTGTCTAAAAGCACATCCTCGGGTTATGAATCAAAGGCGTTTTTTTACAAGTGTTTTTTTTTACCAAATTAGACGAAGTGAGTCCATATGAGAATAYAGACCATTAAATTACATGAAGACAAATGGAGTAGTTTTCTACCAATTTGACATTTTCTCTGATGATGGTATGAATCAGAATTGAAAAGCATATCCCCCTTAATACAACKTTGTGATATGTGGATAAGTGTCTGCCTGTCTGTGAGGCATTTTGTCAGCCTCTATGCCACAGAAAATTGTAATGCTAGTATTTCATGGGGATTCAATGAGAGGAGCTGAGGCTAAGGGACTTATAGACATGTATAAGAACGTCTGGTTCTATGTTCCCAGGCAGTTACTGACAGACAGCAGTTATGTCATAGTGGCATATCCAATACACCCACATTGTGTTKTTGATATTTGTGGCTATATTTTTACRTTTATYTGCAGGTTCTCCTTTAAGCCMTGAATATAAATRTTGTCTCAGTCTATTGATTATGAGTCAAAATACTATATTTAATGACTGAACTTATTTTTTGAGAACTTCATTGTGGACGTTTTATGTGCAAAGAGGATTGTGGAGGATCCATAAGGAACGGTAGAGAGTACCRTTTCRAAATAAGCTCACTTCAATGGAGGGATTTGTAGAGCCCACTCAGAGGTGGGAGGAGGGAGCCTTTTCCTTTCAAAGCCTCCCTCAGCCCATCCATTCCAAGGCTGTGGTGTACTGTACAGTACTGTGACTGGCTCCAACCACTCAGCATGTTTTCTTCAGCCCACGACCAACACATTCTCCTTCAGCTCTAAATAGTGTGTGTGTGTGTTGGCGCCGTGGCGCGGTTCTTTAGTAAGTTTTCCTCAATCCTGCAGAGTTCGCCGTCCATACATTTTTAGGATATCTCTTTTCCCTCCTCAAAGGAGTATACTTTATGTTATCTCTTCTCTATCAATATCTCTCATCATCTCCTCGACTGAGGTTCTTGTGGTTGATTCCCATGAAAGCCATTGCTAGTCTCTTTATCACTTTACTCCACATATTCACTTGGTTCCAGAAAAAGTATAAAAATGTATTTCTTACATATGAGGAATGTAACTAATTGATTCCCTAAGATGTACTATTCTTTTTTTCAGAGGAGCACATTATAATATAAACCTCGGTAACAACAGATCAATGTGGATTTAGAGCTGACACTAGCTATGTGCGAAGCAGTGGCGGGCTGTCTTGTCCCATCGTCAAATGGCTGACCCCTAAATGGCAAATCTATCAATTTGTGTGTCAACCTCCCTGCCAGAGGAGGCACCCAGGGAAGTGAGGTAGCACTTCATTATGAGACGTTGAGCTCAGAGCGACAGTTAATCTTTGTCATTTTGCCTGCTGGAGACGTTTGGGTCTGCCACCCAGATAGGAGTCAGGTCACAGCTCTTGACCCTTAGCTGACATATAAATTCAGCTCATGCTGCCTGTCTGGGACTAATGGTATTTGCTTCAGACTGCGTGGCCCGTGGGTGTTCGCAAGCCACAGAGTGGTGTGTGTCACCAGTGAAATTTTACCTTCATTTGGGAACAATCAGTTGATCAGCTTCAGGGGCATTGATTGTTCCTGTGTAACACATACTGACCCAGGGTGTGAGAATGTAAATTTGAAACTTAATTTGACTGGTCTTATTATCTCACAACCTTACATCACAGACCTGACAGCTACAGCCCACATCATGTCAATGACCAGGGATCATCACACATTGTTTTTTTGAGCCGGCATGGTCGGGGGGCAGACATAATTACATCAATTGTTGACCTCAAATTACCGGAAGAAGCCCAAACAGATATAATACACTGCTCAAAAAAATAAAGGGAACCCTAAACAACAACAATGTAACTCCAAGTCAATCACACTCTTGTGAATCAAACTGTCCACTTGGAGCAAACACGGATTCGAATACATTTCACATGCTGTTGTGCAAATGGAATAAGAAAAAGGTGGAAATTATAGTGCCAATTAGCAAGACACCCCCCCAATAAAGGAGTGGTTTTGCAGGTGGTGACCACAGACCACTTCTCAGTTCCTATGCTTCCTGGCTGATGTCTTTGGGTCACATTTTCGCATGCTGGGCGTGCTTTCACTCGTAGTGGCTAGCAGAGACGGCAGTCTACAACCCACACAAGTGGCTCAGGTTAGTGCAGCTCATCCAGCGTGGACATCAATGCGAGCTGTGCGCAAGAAGGTTTGCTGTGCTGTCAGCGTAGTGTCCAAAGCGGGAGCGCTACCAGGAGACCAGCCAGTAACAGGGACGTGGAGAGGCCGTAGGAGGGCAACAACCCAGCAGCAGGACCAGCCTACCCCTCCGCTTTGTGCAGGAGGAGCACTGCCAGAGCCTGCAAAATTACCCTCCTCGCAGACCACAACTGTGCATGGTGTCTGCTCAAACGGTCAGAACAGACTCATGAGGTGGTATGAGGGCCCGACGTCCCAGGCATGGGTGGGGGTTGTGCTTACAGCCAACACCGTGCGGACGGCGTTTGGCATTTGCCAGAGAAACCAAGATTGGCAAATTCGCCACTGGCGCCCTGTGCTTTCACATGACTGAAAGCAGGGTTCAACACTGAGCACATGAGCACATGTGACGACGTGACAGAGTCTGGAGACGCCGTGGGAACTCGTTCTGCCTGCCTGCAACATCCTCCAGACATGACGGTTTGGCGGTGCGGACCTCAGCTCATGGTTGTGGGGTGGCATTTCTTTGTGGGGCCGCACCCGCCTCTATGTGTTCGCCAGAGGTAGCCTGGACTGCCATTAGGTACGGAGATCTGAGATCCTCAGACCTCTTGTGAGACTATATGCTTGACACATGCACATTTGGTGGCCTGCTGGAGGTCATTTTGCAGGGCTCTGGCAGTGCTCCTCTTGCAGCTTCAAAGGCGGAGAGTAGGGCGGCTCTGCTGCTGGGTTGTTGCCCTCCTACGGCCTCCTCCAGCGTCTCCTGATAGTGACTGGCCTGTCCTCTGGTAGCGCCTCACATGCTTTGGACACTACCGCTGACAGACACAGCAAACCTTTTGCCAACGCCGTGCATTGGATGTGACCTCGGATGAGCTGCACTACCTGAGCCACTTGTTGGGTTGTAGACTGCCGTCTCATGCTACCACTAGAGATGAAACGCACCGCCCAGCATTCAAAAGTGACCAAACCATCCAGCCAGCGAAGCATAGGAACTGAGAAGTGTCTGTGGTCACCACCTGCAGAACCATCCTTTATGGGGTGTCTTCGCCCCAACTTGCCCTATACATTATCCTTTGCTATTCCATTTGCACAAAGAGCTGCAGTGTATTGTCAATCAGTGTTGCTTCCTAAGTGGACAGTTTGATTTCACAGAAGTGTGATTGACTTGGAGTTACATTGTGTTGTTTAAGTGTTCCCTTTATTTTTTTGAGCAGTGTATTTAACTGAAACATAATAATTTCAAACCTTGCTTACATTTGTATATGATCACATGTGTCTCTCTATTATGGGATCAGATTTCCAAAAATAAAATCATTTGGAGCTGATTTCCTGGTACAGTCTTTTATGTCCAACAAAGAAAAAAGAAAAATACAAAATATCAGAAAACTTGGAAATGGGGAACCCTGTCATAGACCTTTGAAATTCTTTGTTACTGAATTTGTGCATTACACCAGTGGTTTGTTTGGCTGTGTCAGTGAACACTGTCCTGTAAATGAGATGTCTTAATAGTAGACAGTTGTAAATATCAGGAATTTAAGATTTTACTGATGATGGACACAGAGACCCTATTAGGGTTAGGTTTTACTGATGATGGACACAGAGACCCTATTAGGGTTAGGTTTTACTGATGATGGACACAGAGACCCTATTAGGGTTAGGTTTTACTGACATTACCTGGTGTGTAGGGCTTGTTGAGTGACAATCATTATTATCCCAATGTATTCATTTTTTTTGTCATATGTCATATTCATATCAGGGAACAGGACTGGATGAGAACCCTCTCTCTTCATCTGTGATGCATCAGGAACATCAATGAAGCTAGAAGGGCAGGGGCCATCCTAAACCAGGCGTATAGAGAATTGATTGATTCACACACCCGAGCCAAGCAACAGAGCACTGCATAGAGACAGAGACAAGATTTACAGAGAGAACAAGCTGACAGAATTGGGGCACCAACTCTGTTATACCCATCTACCTTTTCAGTGTCGTTTTGAGTGTGCTTCATATCCTTGGAACAAGGCCACATCTCATTGCAAGGAGATAACACAAATATACATGCTTGTTATTATGACTGTGTGTTTGATATCAAGCTATTGACAAGAGAAAGACTTGATATATCAAACGTGTGCATGTATAAATTCATACATTGGCTCCCACACAATTGCAGACGTAGAGAATTGCAGACATACACTGCGCTTTCCCGCAGTATGCAGGGTCATGCAGGTATTGGCAATAAAAGAGAGAAGATTCCACAAGCTGCTTAAGACGTTAATTCCGTAAATACCACAATGCATTTAAAGTTCAAATATAGGATGTATTTGCCTTTCATCTATATTCCCACCATGCACTAGTCTTTTTAGTGTGGCAACATGCCTTCATCCTTCAAGGTGGTGAATTCTGTTCATATGAAAATAGGTGCTATGAAATCCTTGCAAGTAACAATAATAAAACAAATTTGAATATTTGATGCCCCCCTAGGTTCTTATCGTGGCCTCTACCTATCAGAATTCTGTTCTTAGGAAGAGGAAAATGGCACAGAGATACCTTGTACACAGACAATATGAGGAGAAACTCTTGACTCTTTTATAGTATGAAGATTAATGAGGTGCAGGGTGTGAGTGTCAGTTTTGGGCCACGCTCTCCTGGAGACGAGCGTGTCGTGTTTGCAGAGAGGGACCCCATGGAGCTGCTTCTGCAGATGTGAACACATAGGCCTCATGATCTATGGAGATGGGGGTGAGAGTTGATGGGAGGGTTGAGCTCGACTCCCCGTGTGTGTGTGTGTGTGTGTGTGTGTGTGTGTGTGTGTGTGTGTGTGTAGTTGTTTGTGTGTGTGTGTGTGTGTGTGTGTGTGTGTGTGTGTGTGTGTCTGTTGTGTGTGTGTGTGTGTGTGTGTGTGTGTGTGTGTGTGTGTGTGTGTGTGGGAGGGAGGGGGTGACACCGTTAGATTTGTCTGAGCCAGGGTTACAGGGGAGAAGGGAAAGGAGACATGTTAGGAAAGGAAGAAGACATGTTGACTGTGTAAAGTTCCAAGCTCTAGCAGCAACAGATCCACTCCACAGGAGAAACCCGACAGCTGCTCCATCTGGAAACCCAGCGCTCTGCTCGCTCTGCGCTTGCTYTYTGCCGTCTCCACGACAACACCCTGGGAGTGGCACAGCAGGCTCATCACGATGCTGTGTGTAGAGAGGGTGGATGACACATGCACTCCATTGTCTGTGGAAATATCACAGCCCTAACCATCGAGATATAGCCTTGGGTATTGTTGTGTTAATACAAAATTGGACCAATTGATTTAGATATTTTGGTCATTCACTGGAACTCTGCCCATTTACTATTGACGTCTGCGTATAGAAAGCAAAAAAATCACAGTTTGAGGAGAGGAAACATATACAGTATGTATTTATTTCCACATATTGTCAGCACAGAGGTGCTAATGTATTTTGTTGGTAACTGAAGAATAGATGAATTCAGACAAGACTTTGTTATTCACAGACTGGTTTTACTAATGTATTCAGCAGGGACTGAAAATTCATTTCTATATTACCTAGTTTCAAGGTAAAAGCAACCAATCATTGTGCTGCTGTGATTCTCAGGGTCGTCATTYCTCGGTTCATTGTGAAGGGCTCATATTGTAGTGCAAACTACCAATATAGATTCTCTAATTTGTATACTGTAATACTTGAGTAAGACTGTAACGTTATGTCCTGTATCACCATGAATTAGCATGGGCCTCAAGCAGAGTGATGTACCTACCCAGCTGCTTTGTGGACATGTCTTGTTTGACATGGCTTGGATATCCACAAGGATTACCAATGTATTACCACATCAKTGAGGAGATTAGRATGTCTAAATTTAAACAGTCGATTAGCTGGGCATCACTGTTTGCACCTTAATGGATAGGGAAGTGAGGTAGCATTCCTTAATGGGTAGGGTCACCACTGTGTCTGCTGACGGAGGAATACTGTGTACACACAGTACRACACTGTGAGCAGAGATAGCTAGATCTCCATGACTTTCCCTTCCAGCCTTCACATCAATTAAAGCACATTCATGGATGCACTTTCCACAGCATCCCCATCATGCCTGATTTGTCTTTAAAATAAATCCATTATTTTTCAGAATTATTCCTTCATTTTTGTCCCAATCTGTTTCCAGCCATAAATGTGGCTCTTTTTACCATGCGTTTTGGCTTTTCCTAAAATGTGCCTGCCTCCATTCAAATCCGAATGTAACAAAATAAGTGATTCTACTGTTGAGAACGTACTTGTATTAGAAAACCCTCCATGCTGGCATACTTGTCCTGCCTCAAAGTACTCCTTGACCACTGGCTTGGTCAAAATTACCCATTAGAATAAACTGAACTGGGTCAATTAAGCCTTCTAAGTCCCACAATGCACTCTGTTGTCATTTCAGGAACATAATTCAGTTTCTTGTATTCATTCTAGTATTATTTTATCATTCAGTGTCATTATTATTATTATGCACTCCAACAGTTCACCATCCTGACAGAGAACAGAGACAAAGCCTTCCAGGTGAGACGAACAGTCAGTGAATCAATCTGTTCTTTGGCCTTTCTCTTCCGATCTGTATCCAAAAACAAAGTTAGATCTTTAATTTCAACACGTCTCAGTTAGAACAGTGAGGGTACAGGGTACCTTGTTTCAACATGTCTCAGTAGGAACAGTGAGGGTACAGGTACCTCGCTTCAACATGTTCTAGTAGGAACAGTGAGGGTACAGGGTACCTCATTTCAACACGTCTCAGTAGGAACAGTGAGGGTACAGGGTACCTAATTTCAAACACGTCCTCAGTAGGAACAGTGAGGGTACAGGGTACCTCGCTTCAACACGTCTCAGTAGTGAACAGTGAGGGTACAGGGTACCTTGTTTCAACATGTTCCATAGGAACAGTGAGCGGTACAGGGTACCTCGCTTCACATGTCTCAGTAGGACAGTGGGGTACAGGGTACCTTCATTTCAACACAGTCTCAGTAGGAACAGTGAGGGTACAGGGTACCTCTTTCAACACGTCTCAGTAGGAACAGTGAGGGTACAGGGTACCTAGAGTATATGAGAACATGAACTGTTTTAGGAACCTCTGTGTAACCAAGCTCAACTAATGAATCCTCTCAATGTAATTTGGCCCCTTGCTCTCCCACACGGCTCTCCTACAGTCCCGTCCTCAGAAGGGCCAGAGGGATCGACAGGCTCAATATCCCCTTCTTTAATTACTTACCTCATTAACACACTCCACACTACACACGGCACACCCTTACTGTCTTCTGGTTCAACCTTACACTTCTCTCACATTACTGTCTCCTGGTTAAGCCTCTGTAGTGAATGTGCAACTCACTAGCAGTACAGTTTGCTGATAATGTACAGCAGCCGTATCTATTTGGCTTGCATACAGTCATATCCTCTTGTTAAAATTTCAAACAATATATTTAAAATCCCCAAAATTAACCAATGTAGGGATTTTCAGTAGTTCCACTCTACCTCAGGTACATCAGTAGTATCATAAGGAATAGCGATTTTCCACTTACCTGATTTAGGTGTCTGAAGTTCAAAGCCAGCGAAATAACTATTGAAAGAACTCTCTTTTCTCTCTTATTGGTCTCTACAGAAAAGTAAAACATAAGCACTTCTCCTCTCCAATCCCTTCCAGACTGATTAGAGAAGGCTTGAATAATGCATGGTAAGTATTCAGGGATCAGTAGCCTTTCTGTTGACCACAGATACATCATGGTTGTATTATCACTCCTACCCAAGTTAAGTAGGCGATAAGTAAGGTGCCACTAAGACAATGATAAATACAGCCCCACTCATCCTTCTACCTGGAGACGCTCGGAGGCAGCAGGGGATTTTCTGATCTACTGAGTCCTATCTTGACATTTGGATTATTGATTCTCTCTTTCTTTAACGCTGGTCGTGTAGCTAGCTACACTCCCAAATGTGGTTCGTGTTTTGGGCTTTTGCGTCATTACCATCAACAGATTCTCTGAATTGTATTTAATTGGTTGTGTACCTCATGATTTCTTGGTTGATTTTAGTCCTCTTCCAGATCATGTTACCAAAAGATATGGTGACATAAGAGCATTTGGAAACCGCCAACCCTATCTAAATAAAACCTCCTGATGCACTTTAAAGACATGACGTACAGTAGTGCCATCTAATGCAATGACAGATCACTTCTGCCCAGTTTGTCCCATTTATCCCAAACTTTGCTTTAGAAAGCATCCATTCTGTTTGAGGCCTCCAGTTATGGCAGCCATTTGTTTGCTTCGGTGTCCCTCAAGACGTGAGTACCTGTGGTGGAGCCGGTTTGTTGAATGCGAGCGATGCTAAAATCCTCTCCTGTCCGCTCCGTTGGCGGTTTGACGTGATTAATATTGTCATAGACAGTATTAATGAAAATCTATTTTTAAACCCCTGCCAAAGCAAGAGCTTTCTCCTTCGCACAAATAAATTGAAAGCATCTGCTTTGTGTGGATCAAAGAGGACTTTTTACATGAATATTTAATGAGTTTTGTAATAATTTCTCAGTAGCTATATAGATATTTGCTTGTTGTGGCATGTCTATTTGTATGTTGTCAGAGTTGAGATATATGGTGTGGTTGTACTGTACATCTGGAAGGGGTAAGAAAAAAGCTAAGCTAAAGAAGATTTCTGTTTTAGCACAAATCTATTTTTGGTGTTGTAATGGAATGGTGCATATTCAATTTATATATCTATAAATAGAGCATTAGCTCATTTATAATTCTGCAAGCAATTTGATGAACTTTTTATTACCATCATTAACTGGACTAGCTAGTGATATAATCTTTGAAGAGTTCAATTATATATTTAATTACTGAAATATGGTTAGCCTTTCTGGTGTTTTCTAATAGCTGTGGTCGGACATATGAGAGATATAGGATATATCTATAGGTCAAAGGACATGCTAGGCCAGGCCTTTGGTCAAATATGTTTTTGGTTGAATATATGGATTTGTAGTATGATGCCATCTTGTGAATACTGCATGAGGTATTGGCTATACTTACTTGTCACTGTTGTCAGACAGCAATTGGAAAAGTTAATATTCTGTCATACTGTTGCCTCATCCCTTAGCTCAATGATAGCTTATGACTGTCTTGAGCTTACAATGCTATGCCCTGCCCTGTCTTTGTTCAAAGTGATTTTGTTATTGACGGAAGACTTTGTCTCTATGTCTTGTTTTGTGCAACTCTGCATGTTTTTTTCCGGCAAGCTTATATCAATGAGACGTGAATTGACGGGAACTCACTGGTAATTACTGTCATGCTGCCAGTTTTTCTTCAGTAATCAGCCAGAAAACAGCCATTCATCTGTGATTCCCTGACGGGCTATAGACTACAGCACTGCTGCTGCCTCTAACAGACCGCCAACAGAGGGGGGGGGGGGTGTTTGTGCGTGCATGTTGGACGTGGGCGTGTGTGTGTGAGTCTGAGGAGGGGGAGTGAGAGCTGCTAACCAAGATGGAAACTAATCTATTTCCCGGCCCACACTAAACTGTAGGCTACTTCCCACCCGCCATGGTGATGGTAAGTAGTAGCCATGGCCACACCAGGCGGTGTGGTGTGATGACTTCGCCTGGGCTGGCCAAGTCTATGATGCTGGCATGCATGGTTAGCTGTGCAGCTGTCCATTCATGTGCATGCTTACATTCCCTGCTTACCAGGGGGAGCTGAGTCAAACCACCACACCACTTTACACAGCCGTTTATTCACACCCGTCGGGGGGAGAAGAGAGAGCCTGCTTTTACTGTGTACAGTCTGACATTTAAATATGGCACACACAAATACTGTTAGCTGCTAGCTAGTGGACATTTTGACTGTACCATATGTGTCTGCAGGTCAAACTATGCCCAGTGGGGTTAACACGGTGCTGAGCTGTACCGAAATGTGTGGAGGAAAAATTTGACTGGCTATTGAATAGCACTTACTTTGAAGACCTGTAAGAAACTGCTGATTAGCAGCAGGCACCCCCTCTAGTGTAGACAAATCATCCCAGGGTCATGTTTCTAATTGATGGCTACATGTTTAACAGATAGGTCGTCAGTGTTTTGAGGATGGGGTATCACCGTGTTGTGAATGCCTCGCAATTAATACGCTTCTTCCCAGACATTAGACCAGCTCTAACACCTATGGGACCTGACGGCCATGCAGCTTATAGCATCTCACTGTGACTGACAGATGAGTTTAGTTTTATACAGTATACAGTGCATTCGGAAAGTATTCAGACCCCTTGACTTTTTCCACATTTTATTACGTTACAGCCTTATTCTAAAATGGATTAAAAAAAAATTGTATCATCAATCTACACACAATACCCAATAATGACAACAAAAAAAACATGTATTTTTTTTTATTTTTGCATACCTTATTTACATAAGTATTCAGACCCTTTGCTATGAGACTCGAAATTGAGCTTAGGTGCATTCTGTTTCCATTGATCATCCTTGAGATGTTTCTACGACTTGATTGGAGTCCACCTGTGAAAAATTATATTTATTGGACATGATTTGGGAAAAACACACCTGTCTATATAAGGTCCCACAGTTGACAGTGCATGTCAGAGCAAAAACCAAGCCATGAAGTCGAAGGAATTGTCTGTAGAGTCCCGAGACAGGATTGTGTCGAGGCAGAGATCTGGGGAAGGATAACAAAAAAATTCTGTAGTATTGAAGGTCCCCAGGAACACAGTGACCTCCAAAATTATTTAATGGAAGAACTTTTGGAACCACCAAGACTCTTTCTAGAGCAGGCTGCCCGGCCAAACTGAGCAATCGGGGGAGAAGGGCCTTGGTCAGGGAGGTGACCAAGAACTTGATGGTCTCCCTGACAGAGCTCCAGAGTTCCTCTGTGGAGATGGGAAAATCTTCCAGAAGGACAACCATCTCTGCAGCATTCCACCAATCAGGCCTTTTTGGTAGAGTGGCCAGACGGAAGCCACCCCTCAGTAAAAGGCACATGACAGCCCGCTTGGAGTTTGCTAAAAGACACCTAAAGACTCTCAGACCACAAGATTCTCTGGTCTGATGAAACCAAGATTAAACTATTTGGCCTGAATGCCAAGCGTCACGTCTGGAGGAAACTTGGCACCATCCCTACAGTGAAGCATGGTGGTGGCAGCATCAAGCTGTGGGGATTTTTTTCAGCAGCAGGGACTGAGAGACTAGTCAGAATCGAGGGAAAGATAAACGGAGCAAAGTACAGAGAGATCCTGTGACATGGTGAGGTTGGACCCAGGTGCAGAGAAGAGACCAGATGAGGAGTCAGCGGTTAAGAATAAACATAACACTTTACTGAGAAACAGTAACGGAAGGATCACAGTAACACTTGGAAAACAACAGTCTCGAAAACTCACTCAGGAGACAAACGCACCCGGCACATAACTCAAGCTTCAGTAAAGGACAACAGAAAACACACCTCTTTTAAACAGGGAAATCATAATGAGTAAATAGAACACACAAGGACGGTCTCTGCCGCCCTCTGGTGACAGGTGGAACCATGACAGATCCTTGATGAAAACCTGTTCCAGAGCGCTCAAGACCTCAGACTGGGGTGAAGGTTAGCCTTCCAACAGGACAATGACCCTAAGCGCACAGCCAAGACAACGCAGGTGTGGCTTCGGGACAACTCTCTGAATGTCCTTGAGTGGCCCAGCCAGAGCCCGGACTTGAACCCGATCTAACATCTCTGGAGAGACCTGAAAATAGCTGTGCAGCGACGCTCCCTATCCAACCTGACAGAGCTTGAGAGGCTCTACAGAGAAGAATGGGAGAAACTCCCCATACCCAAGAAGACTCAAGGCTGTAATCGCTGCCAAAGGTGCTTCAACAAAGTACTGAGTAAAGGGTCTGAACACTTATGTAAATGTGATATTTCAGTTGTTGTTTTTTATATAAATGTGCAAACATTTCTAAAAACCTTTTTTTATTTTGTCATTATGGGGTATTGTGTGTAGATTGATGAGGGAAAAAATGATTTTATAAATTTTAGAATAAGGCTGTAACGTAACAAAGTGTGGAAAAAGTCAAGGGGTCTAAATACTTTCCGAAAACAGTGTACCTCTGACAGGGTCATGGCATCAGCCATGGGAAACTACATACACTGTACAGACAAAGGTTAAAATACTTGTGGAAAAGAGCTGTTTAAATAAATCACATTTGGTTAATGAGGTCTTCACTCCCTCAGTACCTTCGTGGGCGCACAGTTTGAATAAATCTACTTTAAATATCTCTGTTTTATGTGAGATCTGAGATCTTTTCCCACCATTCTTTGGCCTCTGGCGTCTCCTGGCTCCTACAGTTAACAGTAGAGTTACTTGTGTCTAGAGGGGAAAGGGCAGGGGTCTCCTTGGAGAGTGGTTCATTGGCCACCTGAGATGCTCATAATGAAGAGACTTCCTCTCTGACAGGATGGGTCAGCGGTTTAGATTAGCATATTAATGAGCGGGCCAAAGACGAGCGCAGCAGGATGACCTATCAGGTGACACTCCCGAGAATGTAAATGATTAATTACCCAGGAGATGAGGAACCTGTCAGAATGCAAATATATTGATGCTATCTCTGTGTGTGTATAGTCGTCGCTACGCTAGCTATCGTTGGTCTTCTCGGTATCCGACAAAATTGAGAGTGATGGTAATTAAGTGTGAATTAATTTGATTTCTTGAGGTAAAGTTTAAAGAACAAAGTACATGGGAATTTTGCTATTAAAGCACATGGTGTAGCCATAAGAACTCATTATACTCAAAGGAGCACCAGATCTTCAGTTTGATTGAGTTTGATTGCGATAGCCATTACTGAGTCCATTATACTSCACTTGGTAATGCCTTCTAGTAATTGGAGGCACAAAGGACAAAGSACAAAGAGCATGCTGGGTTATGTAAACAAACTCTGTGAACTTCAGCACCAAAGACAGCTAAATATTCACTTCCTGAGGAGGAGCACAATGAACAGAACCCTGCCTGAGCGGGCAACCAATATTTTTTTAATCATCACATTCACATCTATTTGTATCTGAGCTTTCTGTCCTTTTGAGTACTCACTGTCAAGTAACAGGGAGACATTGATTCATGTAATCATCCTAAGAAGAGACCATCATGATAATTCCACAAGCACAGTGCATACTAGAGCTGGGATGATAAACTGAAAATTATTGACACCAACCATAACTGCCACTTATTGCAGGCATTTTGCTGATATTAGAGAAATGAGAAGTTTTAAATTAAATAAGTTTGCTCATAATATTAACAAACTTATTTAATTTACAACTTCACATTTCTCTGGTATAGGCTACTTGTGTGTGATTGTTAATGGTTAATGGTTAATTGATGGCTAGAATAATTAAACTAGTAGTAGTTTATATTGGTAAAACAAACATTACTGTGGTGCACATTAATGTTATAAATGTATCATTATTGTTGATTTAGCGTTATCACATTAATTCAGTAAATTTATCGCGATATTATATATTTTTTCATATTTCCCAGTTCTAGTGCATACATCAGTTAATAGTGTGCCATTACCTTGTGGAGTGATCTTGTGGAGTGATCTTGTGGAGTGTGGACACCAATAAATCTGTGATCCCCCACTTGTGCCTTATCAGATAAAAATACTAGTGTAATATGACTACTGTAGAGTATATGAATAGGCCTACTCATATACAGTAGTCAGACATCTATGTGAGTTTAGACAGAAAGAGACAGGTAGTCAAAGCAGGCTGGTTTACACTGAAAATTGTTGGCGTACAAATGTTGTGGAACATTTAATTTTTCATACCTCCGTACAATTTTCACATTTGTATGCAAGCACTATCAATATAAAGTGTATTATATGAGTTTCAACAGGCTTGTTATCTCTTTTTAAAGCCATCGCAGTAAAAGAAAAGACGGCGGAWTCATTTGCAATATTTCACATCAACCGTAACTGACATTTACTTTGTGAAAGCTTTGATTTGATGTTTCATGCCGCTGGGTTGACTTGCAGTGCAAAATAAAGCCATTTTAATAGACAGATATATAATTTCCCTTTATGAAAATAATATAGTCAGCAAAAAAAGAAACGTCCCTTTTTCAGGACCCTGTCTTTCAAAGATAATTCATAAAAATCCAAATAACTTCACAGATCTTCATTGTAAAGGGTTTAAACACTGTCTCCCATGCTTGTTCAATGAACCATAAACAATTAATGAACAAGCACCTGTGGAACGGTCGTTAAAACACTAACAGCTTACAGACGGTAGGCAATTAAGGTCACAGTTATGAAAACTTAGGACACTAAAGAGGCCTTTCTACTGAAAACACCAAAATAAAGATGCCCAGGGTCCCTGCTCGTCTGAGTGAACGTACCTTAGGCATGCTGCAAGGAGGCATGAGGACTGCAGATGTGGCCAGAGCAATAAATTGCAATGTCGTACTGTGAGACTCCTAAGACAGCGCTACAGGGAGACAGGACGGACAGCTGATCGTCCTCGCAGTGGCAGACCACGTGTAACAACACCTGCACAGGATCGGTACATCCAAACATCACACCTGCGGGATAGGTACAGGATGGCAACAACAACTGCCCGAGTTACACCAGGAACGCACAATCCCTCCATCAGTGCTCAGACTGTCCGCAATAGGCTGAGAGAGGCTGGACTGAGGGCTTGTAGGCCTGTTGTAAGGCAGGTCCTCACCAGACATCACTGGCAACAACATTGTCTACGGGCACAAACCCACCGTCGCTGGACCAGACAGGATTGGCAAAAAGTTATCTTCACTGACGAGTCGCGGTTTTGTCTCACCAGTGGTTATGGTCGGATTCGCTTTTATCGGCGAAGAAATGAGTGTTTCACCGAGGCCTGTACTCTGGAGCGGAATTGATTTGGAGGTGGAGGGTCCATCATGGTCTGGGGCGGTGTGTCACAGCATCATCAGACTGAGCTTGTTGTAATTGCGGGCAATCTCAACGCTGTGCGTTACAGGGAAGACATCCTCCTCCCTCATGTGGTACCCTTCCTGCAGGCTCATCCTGACATGACCCTCCAGCATGACAATGCCACCAGCCATACTGCTCGTTCTGTGTGTGATTTCCTGCAAGACATGAATGTCAGTGTTCTGCCATGGCCAGCGAAGAGCCCGGATCTCAATCCCATTGAGCACGTCTGGGACCTGTTGGATCGGAGGGTGAGGGCTAGGGCCATTCCCCCAAGAAATGTCTGGGAAAATGCAGGTGTCTTGGTGGAAGAGTGGGGTAACATCTCACAGCAAGAACTGGCAAATCTGGTGCAGTCCATGAGGAGGAGATGCACTGCAGTATTTAATGCAGCTGGTGACCACACCAGATACTGACTGTTACGTTTGACCCCCCCCCCCCTTTGTTCAGGGACACATTATTCCATTTCTGTTAGTCACATGTCTGTGGAACTTGTTCAGTTTATGTCTCAGTTGTTGAATATTGTTATGTTCATACAAATATTTACACATGTTAAGTTTGCTGAAAATAAACGCAGTTGACAATGAGAGGACGTTTCTTTTTTTGCTGAGTTCATATGGGTCACAATGAGGGAGCCCTGGATGGCTGATGAGAAGGTAAATTATGTTGAAAGCTAATAAGGCATGTCAGTTTTGTGTATCTGTATTACCGCCACAGAGGCAGTCATGAGTCATGACCGTAGTCAAATTCCACGTGACCATCGAGTCACGGTTATCTCCTGTTATGCACTCTGGACATGCTTTGGTAGTACCCAACTCAGTAACGACCTGATATACTCTATTTAGTGCTCTATTTAATTAAGCAATAAAGCCAGAGGAGATGTGGTGTATGGCCAAGGGCTGTTCTTATATAGTGCCTTGATATAGCCCTTAGCCATGGTATGTTGGCCATATACCACAAACCCATGAGGTGCCTTATTGCTATTTACCAATGTAATTAGAGCAGTAAACATAAATGTTTTGTCATACCCGTGGTATACTGTCTGATATACCACGGCTGTCAGCCAATCAGCATTCAGGRCTCGAAACACCCAGTTTATAATGTCCCTCCAACCACACTGAAATCAATGCAAATGCAATCAAACATCACATCAAACACTTATCATCAAAACAGTATCATGCTTTTAAAACTCACTGTTAGGCAAAAAAAAAAAAAAMTCACTGTGTTGATCAATTTGAAGAAAGAAGTTCAACAACAGGTTGAAAGTGAGTGGAAAACATGGTTGTTGTGGATGTTGTTTCAAAGCCAAACAGAATGAAACGGACAGAGCTTTCTAAGGTGATGATTAATTCAAAATGTTGCATTTCGAAAACTCATATGCATATTAGAGCTTATGCATATACATATGCCCATATACAGTTGAAGTCGGAAGTTTACATACACCTTAGCCAAATACATTTAAACTCAGTTTTTCACAATTCCTGACATTTAGTCCAAGTAAAAATGCCCAGAAGATTACATATACTCAATTAGTATTTGGTAGCGTTGCCTTTAAATTGTTTAACTTGGGTCAAACGTTTCTGGTAGCCTTCCACAAGCTTCCCACAATAAGTTGGGTGAATTTTGGCCCATTCCTCCTGACAGAGCTGGTGCAACTGAGTAAGGTTTGTAGGCCTCCTTGCTCGCACACGATGTTTCAGTTCTGCCCACAAATGTTCTATAGGATTGAGGTCAGGGCTTTGTGATGGAAAGAGAGAGATCATATAGAAGCTTATGCATATACATATGCCCATATACAGTTGAAGTCGGAAGTTTACATACACCTTAGCCAAATACATTTAAACTCAGTTTTTCACAATTCCTGACATTTAGTCCAAGTAAAAATGCCCAGAAGATTACATATACTCAATTAGTATTTGGTAGCGTTGCCTTTAAATTGTTTAACTTGGGTCAAACGTTTCTGGTAGCCTTCCACAAGCTTCCCACAATAAGTTGGGTGAATTTTGCCCATTCCTCCTGACAGAGCTGGTGCAACTGAGTAAGGTTTGTAGGCCTCCTTGCTCGCACACGATGTTTCAGTTCTGCCACAAATGTTCTATAGGATTGAGGTCAGGGCTTTGTGATGGCCACTCCAATACCTTGACTTTGTTGTCCTTAAGTAATTTTGCACAACTTTGGAAGTATGCTTGGGGTCATTGTCCATTTGGAAGACCCATTTGCGACCAAGCTTTAACTTCCTGACTGATGTCTTGAGATGTTGCTTCAATATATCCACATCATTTTCCTCCCTCATGGTGCAATCTATTTTGTGAAGTGCACACCCCTCCTG
>NC_036855.1:65140847-65143763 GCF_002910315.2 Salvelinus sp. IW2-2015
CATTTTTTTTCTTTTTTTCAATACTTGACTTTGTTGTCCTTAAGTAATTTTGCCACAACTTTGGAAGTATGCTTGGGGTCATTGTCCATTTGGAAGACCCATTTGCGACCACTGTTAATCCTGATGATGTCTTGAGATGTTGCTTCAATATATCCACATCATTTTCTCCTCATGGGCCGCACTCTACTTGTAAGTGTTGATCTCAGCACTCTGTGAGATGTGATAAATAGGCTCACGCACGGATCACTGACAGGCGCCTTAGAAATAAATGGCCATAAGAATCGGGGAGATGCGACGGTTTGTAAGCCTATCTCCTGGGCTTGAAAATAACTCTGATGTTTTCAACACACACACATACATACCACATAGTAGGAGGAAGCCATACTCCATTAGCGAATCTCATAAAAGCGTAGCGGGAGGAAAGAGAAGTGTTACAGACGTATATTGTTGGTTATCTGAATCTCGCAAACGAGTTTTCAATCTTCTAGTCTTATTTTCAAAATAAACAGGGTTTGAGCTAAAAGGAGCATGTTATGTATCCCCTCTCTCCGCACATTCTGTTATACACACCTGTATTGCTGTCCCAGAAGTGTGTTTGGAGACATTGCGTCACTAGAGGTGAAGTCCTGTAAACAGCCAGGATTATCACACCTGGGGAGAAACAACACAAGAAAATTGGTTATTGTTGGTCCATTTATCATTTGCATGCGTTCATTTGTTCTTCACCACTGAAACTTGCTGAGCCACCTGAAGGCTTCTCCTTGGAGTGTCGTCCGGATGGTTTCTCAGGTACTCAGGGTGGTGACCTACTTGGTTGCATCCATCTAACTCACATTAAACGTGTTCCTGTGTGCAGTCTCTGGTGGGCCTCCTGCAGCAAAGCACCCCCACAACATGATGCTGCCACCCCCGTGTTTCACGGTTGGGATGGTGTTCTTCGGCTTGCAAGCCTCCCCCCTTTTTCCTTCAAACATAACGATGGTCATTATGGCCAAACAGTTCTATTTTTGTTCCATCAGACCAGAGGACATTTCTCCAAAAAGTACGATCTTTTGTCCCCATGTGCAGTTGCAAACCGTAGTCTGGCTTTTTTTATGCCGGTTTTGGAGCAGTGGCTTCTTCCTTGCTGAGCGGCCTTTCAGGTTATGTCGATATAGGACTCATTTTACTGTGGATATAGATACCTTTGTACCGGTTTCCTCCAGCATCTTCACAAGGTCCTTTGCTGTTGTTCTGAGATTGATTTGCACTTTTCGCACAACAGTACATTCATCTCTAGGAGACAGAACGCGTCTCCTTCCTGAGCGGTATGATGGCTGCGTGGTCCCATGGTGTTTATACTTGAGTACTATTGTTTGTACAGATACACGTTGTACTTTCAGGTGTGGAAATTGCTCCCAAGGATGAACCAGACTTGTGGAGGACTACAATTTCTTTTCTGAGGTCTTGGCTGATTTCTTTTGATTTTCCAATGATGCCAAGCAAAGAGGCACTTCGTTTGAAGGTAGGCCTTGAAATACATCCACAGATACACCTCAAATTGACTCAAATGATGTCAATTAGCCTATCAGAGCCTCTAAAGCCATGATATCATTATCTGGAATTTTCCAAGATGTTTAAAGGCACAGTCAACTTCTGACCCACTGGAATTGTGATACAGTATAATCTGTCTGTAAACAATTGTTGGAAAAATTACATGTGTCATGCACAAAGTAGATGTCCTAACCGACTTGCCAAAACTATAGTTTGTTAACAAGAAATTTGTGGAGTGGTTGAAAAACGAGTTTTAATGACTCCAACCTAAGTGTATGTAAACTTCTTTAACTGTATGAGCCCAAGATCCCCCCAAAACGGAATTAGCAGCTGTCTATCGTTGTCCCTGATTGAGAATCATACTTAGGCAGCCGGGGTTTCACTTGTGGTTTGTGGGTGTTTGTTCCTGTGTTAGTGTTTTGCCACACGGGACTGTTACGGTATGTTCGTTTGTTGTTTTGTATCGTATATTGTTTTCGTGTTCATTAAATATCATGGAAATTTACCACTCTGCAAATTGGTCCTCCGATCCTTCTCGCCTCTCCTCGTCCGATGAGGAGGACGAAATAGACTATCGTTACAGAAACACCCACCTCCAAAGGACCAAGCAGAGTGGGAAAGGACAGCAGCAGCAGCGGAGAAAGACACAGGACTCATGGACTTGGGAGGAGATCCTGGACGGCAAGGGACCCTGGGCTCAGCCAGGGGAATATCGCCGTCCCAAGGCAGAGTTGGAGGCAGCGAAGGCAGAGAGGCGCTGGTATGAGGAGGCAGCGCGGCGACGCGGTTGGTAGAAGCAGGCACTCCTGAACCAGCCCCTGCTTAAGAACACAGTACCGCGGAGACTGTACTAACCGAGACACCCGGAATTGAGAAAGCAGCTGGTGCGGGGGGCTGCCACCGGAGGACTGGTACGTGGAGGTGGCACCGGATATATCGGACCGTGAAGGAGTACAACAGCTCTTGAGCACCGAGCCTGCCCAACCTTACCCGGTTGAATGTTCCCCGTATCCCTGCCAGTGCGGCGAGGTGGAATAGCCCGCACTGGACTATGCTGGCGAACCGGGGACACCATTTGTAAGGCTGGTGCATGTACGCCGGCCCGAGGAGACGCACTGGAGACCAGATGCGTTGGGCCGGCTTCATGGCACCCGCTCGATGCCCAACCTAGCCCGGCCAGTGCGGCGAGGTGGAATAGCCCGCACTGGGCTAAGCACGTGTACTGGGGACACCGTGCGCTCCACCGCATAACACGGTGTCGACCATTACGACGCCCTCTCACTCCACGGTAAGCACGGGGAGTTGGCTCAGGTCTCCTACCCGGCTTAGCCACACTCCGCGTGTGCCTCCCCCCAATACATTTTGGGTCTGACTCTCGGGCTT
>NC_036855.1:65143788-65157403 GCF_002910315.2 Salvelinus sp. IW2-2015
CAACAGTCCCGTGGCAAAACACTAACACAGGAACAAACACCCACAAACCACACGTGAAACCCCGGCTGCCTAAGTATGATTCTCATCAGTGACAACGATAGACAGCTGCCTCTGATTGAGAATCATACCAGGCCGAACACAAAATACCAACACAGAAAAACACACATAGACAACCCACCCCAACTCACGCCCCGACCATACTAAATAAATACAAAACAAGGGAAAACAGGTCAGGAACGTGACAGAACCCCCCCTCAAGGTGCGAACTCCGGGCGCACCACCTAAAACTCTAGGGGAGGTCTGGGTGGGCGTCTGTCCGCGGTGCGGCTCTGGCGCGGGGGGTGACCCCACTTCAACAATGTTTTTGTCCGCCTCCTTAATCGCCCCTGTGCCTCTTATGAGCGGCGATCCTCGCCACCGACCTTGGCCTGGGGACCCTAGCCATGGGTCCCGAATGAACGGAGAATTCCGGCAGCGCCGGACAGGGCGGAGACTCCGGCAGCGCTGGAGTGAAGGACGCCTCCGACAGCTCCAGAGTGAAGGGCGATTTGGCATCGCCTGGCTGGCTGGCGCTCCGGCAGTCCTGCGACTGACGGCTCCGGCAGTCCTGGCTGACTGACAGTTCCGGCAGGTCCTGGCTGGCTGCTCTGGCAGGTCCTGGCTGACTGACAGTTCCGGCAGGTCCTGGCTGGCTGGCTCTGGCAGGTCCTGGCTGGCTGACAGCTCTGGCAGATCCTGGCTGACTGGCTCTGGCTGCTCCTGGCTGGCTGGCTCTGGCAGCTCCTGGCTGGCTGGCTCTGGCAGCTCCTGGCTGGCTGCGGCTCTGGAAGCTCCTGCTGGCTGGCGCTCTGGCAGCTCCTGGCTGGCTGGCGGCTCTGGCAGCTCCGACAGCGCTGGCAGGCAGGCAGCTCGACAGCGCTGGGCAGGCAGGCAGCTCAGACGGCGCTGGCAGGCAGACAGCTTAGACAGCTCTGGGCAGGCAGGCAGCTCAGACAGCTCTGGGCAGATGAGAGACTCTGGCTGCGCTGGAGAAGAGAAGGCTCTGACAGCGCTGGACAGGCGGGAGCAACTGTAGAGAGAACCCGAAGAGACAGCCTGGTGCGGGGGGCTGCCACCGGAGGACTGGTACGTGGAGGTGGCACCGGATATATCGGACCGTGAAGGAGTACAACAGCTCTTGAGCACCGAGCCTGCCCAACCTTACCGGTTGAATGTTCCCCGTATCCCTGCCAGTGCGGCGAGGTGGAATAGCCCGCACTGGACTATGCTGGCGAACCGGGGACACCATTTGTAAGCTGTGCCATGTACGCCGGCCCGAGGAGACGCACTGGAGACCAGATGCGTTGGGCCGGCTTCATGCACCCGGCTCGATGCCCAACCTAGCCCGGCCAGTGCGGCGAGGTGGAATAGCCCGCACTGGGCTAAGCACGTTTACTGAGAGGGAGATTATCAGCGGCATTGTTGCCGACATCACGCGTGCGCCATTCTTCTTAAGCATGCCTTCTTGTGTTAGTCTGTCCCACTACATGGACGATCTCACTTCTCCTCATATTAGCGCACGACATTGACCACACAGATTAAGGCAGGTTTTACACATTCAGGTTTTCAGGTACAAAGCAACAGGTTTCGAAAGTGTGCCCCTCCCGAGTCTTTGAACAACCCAGGATCCTGACGAAGCCAGATTCTATAGCCCACAACATACCCGCAAACTGTTGGACTAGGCTCTTCTTACCCCATATACCAGCTCTCTCTCTCTCCAAAACCAGTTTTTGATTCTCACACTGAGAACCAACATGTACGGATTAGCTGTACGAGAGAGCTTTGCTTCTCATTTACCGAGAGTCTACCGTCGCCAACCCGCGATGGAACACTTTCTCATATCACTAGCTGTTCCATATCTCTGTCACTATCGCCTGATTCTATCACAACCAACTATCTGCACTTGTTTCGCGGAACTGCGGACCTACCCCTGGCTGACCTTAAAGTTGTATCCTTACTTCCGAATCCAAGGGAGTATCTCCTTACCCTAGAGGACCAATAAGAAATCCAATGTAGACTTTCGTCGCATGCTTGCGGCTGACACTGGCCTGATCTACTTTAAAGAACTCTACTTCATGCTCCTCACTATCTGCTTTATGTTTCCTACTTCGAAGAGAGAGTAGAGCGTTCGGCTTCTCGCCTGTACCTTCCTCAAGGGGGTAGATGTCATAGTGTTGTCTGTAATACGAATAGTCTATGTAATCCTACACGGTTCCTACTAGTGCACAGACGAGGTAGTACGCGAGAAAGAGACCCGAGGAAACCGAAAAAGGTATCGGACGTGAGGGGAAGTTCATAATGGAAGTACCTACAAGTCAAGATTAAAGATAGTTTGTAATATAGTTGCCCAAATCTGAGTATTATTAATAAAAAATGAACACGAAAACATAAATACGACAATAACACCAAAACAACAAAAAACGAAACTACCATTAATTATACAAA
Organism: Salvelinus sp. IW2-2015; assembly: GCF_002910315.2. Classification (NCBI taxonomy): domain Eukaryota; kingdom Metazoa; phylum Chordata; class Actinopteri; order Salmoniformes; family Salmonidae; genus Salvelinus; species Salvelinus sp. IW2-2015. The sequence continues at coordinate 65,146,273 of NC_036855.1, forward strand.
CGTAACAGTCCCGATGAGTAGGACAAAACCACACCCCATAAACGACTGGGCAGGAACATTTATACAACCCAACCTAAAAAAACATCTCTACAATGTTGAGTCTCATAACCTGCCGAAGACATCTAGCCCCCTTAGTGAGATGCTGCTTCTCAACCCGGTACGCGCACATACGGACCTTAGGAGACAGGCTGCGCTAATATTCGGGATCGTTGTTGAGCGGCTCTATCTGTCGGCGTGCGTCTACAGCGTTGAAAGGAGTACACCCAAATAAGTCACTGAGGTAGGGAATCCATCTTTCCTAAAAACTGCGGTTTGTCCATTCAAGCCAACTGCCTACATCCATGATCTAGATCTTTGATCGAATTATTTGCGAACCCTCAGTATGGTATATGTGTGAGGCAATTCTTGTGGGAAAAAGACATACATAGAGCTTTGCTGATCATGAATGCAGGTAATTTTTCCAACAATTGTTTACGAGACACGCAGCCACTCTTAATACTGTCTGATCTTTTCCAGCCCAGTATCTGCGCCAGTAGTGCGTGGCAGTATCATCGTAGTTTGACTGCTGCCTTAAACTATCGATCTTGAGGAAAAAATGTATACCAAGGAAAATGTATATTCATGCCGACATTAGAGTCTGCTTTTGATTGTTTGCGTAATCTTTCTGGCATAGCGGTATCATAGGATTATAGCATGCGAGTCTTAGCCACAAGTTATCGGACGGCAGTGTTCTCGGGGTGACTCTCATGGTCGACTGTTGTAATGTTCAGTTAGTGTGTTGCCTACGCGTCATAATCTAGTTCTCCGGAAAGTGGGCCTCTTTGTACTTATGGGCGCTATCATTTCTAGGGTGAAATCCGACCAGAAAGAAAAATACACACAGTGCTATCTCTCATGAAAAAGTAGATACTCTAGAAAACCATCACACAAAGTCCAGTATGCGTTTCTATGCAGTCCAAAATAGAGAGCACGTCAATAACTCCACCCATCCTAGCTAAAGTACAACGCTCGTGATATCATCAGTTGACCGACACGACTACTCTATAAGTATGAGCAATCATGTTATAGGATCAAACACATGTGGAGCGCAACAGAGCAAGCCTATGATCTAGAAGCGCGCGTCGGCCAGGAGATTCGCAAGTGTCGCTAGTCTCCCTAAGAGAATGAAATGACAATGATACAGAGTTATAGTTGTGTCTGCCTAGTGTATTGAGACAGCGCCAAACCTGCAATCTAGAAGATATCTAGCACGGACCATGTGTATCGCCACACAAGTGCATGGCCGAGACTTGGAGAGATATGAGAGTGAGAGCGCGCACTGACAGTACTTGATCTCATTGACGATATCATCCTAATGACTAATCAATAAGATCCAGCAGAGTACTAGAATCAGATAAGGTCCTTAATAATCCGATCATGAACCAGATATATGAAAAATTGGCGGCAATCCGATATACCAAAAAAATGTAGGATTATTATGTTTTCTGGGGATGGTCTACCATTAACAAAGAAGGTTACCAAGCGCTAACAGCGGAGAGCGAAAGAAAAGACACACTTCAGAGAACTCACAAGAGAAATCCGGTCATATAATTGGATCAGATAAGGCGTCAGCATGAGGCTTGAGACGGTCGTAACTTATAACTGACATTGCAAATCGATTTAGTGTCAAATCTTTCATCGGGACAAAAACGGATCAGCTCTACATATTTATACTGTAGACAAAATTTAAAGCATGTCCTTACTATAGCTTTCCTGTATCAGAAAACAAACTAACTTAAGCCATGAGAGATAACGTCTAAACTTCGCGCCATACCATGCATCAAATACGCTTATGCTTGGTGTAAGAGAGCGTATAAAAAAAGACCGCGTTGGTGGTAATGCATGTGTCTAAAGTAGTTAAGTACACACGCACCATTCCTCAATCTGTGAATACTACACGAGGACCTTTATTATTAAACTAGGGGCAAGTCAGTAAGAAACCAAAATTTCTTACCAAGAAAAGCCCTCTCCTGCTGGAAACGGGATAAAAAGATAGAAATAGACAAAAAAACACATCAGACGAACAAAGCAGCAGGAACCACCACCAAAACAACGAGAGCATCTAGAGAAAGTCAATGATAGAATGCTCTTCAGGACAAACAGGAATGCTATTGGCAAATGAGCAGTGCAGCAACACATTGAGGGAGGTGGAATGCACTCCTCAACCCAAAAATGACTTAGTCGACTCAAGTCGAAGAGAACGAACACCATGCATGATGGATATATTGAAAAAAACATGGTAGCAGTAACAGCCAAAACCTCAAGGAACATCATATCGAGGACAAGTCAAGCCACCCCCTAATAGTCAGCATAGAGTAAATGCAAAGATCTTCATCTCAAAATTGGGACAAATAGAACACACAGAGACAACAATATATCCAAAAAGTTGTGGCAAAAATTAACACTCTATCAAGAGAAGGAGCGAGCAAGGTACAACAAAAGTCAAACTTGGTATATCTCCGGCCTAAAACGTGGCTCGCATCAACACAAAGCTCCTGACCTACACCTCCCTTAATCCCCTAAGGCTTGATTCATGAAAACAACTCTTTGTAGCCGACCACCAACCTAACATATCAAACCAGTAGAGAAAGCTACCCTAATCCCGACCCAGCGATAAGGATATGAAGAACCAATTAGTACAACAAATTTGGAATGTAAACATATACGCTTTTTTTTGCAAAAAATTCGTAACATAACCTACAATAGATCATTCTTTAACTACAGCAGAAATTGTCAGCTTCAGCACATTCTATTCCAGTGAGACGAGGAAATGATTTGGGAGCCTAAATATTCCAACCTCAACTTTATATTTAAGTGAGTACAGTCGAACATTTGTAATAGAAGTGGGCTTATCAACAATCCAACCAAACTTAGATATCATTTGATCACCCACAATGCGGAAAAACTTTAGAAAACACATTAATTCCTACACGAATATATTGAGCATCTGTGCTCATGCGCGACATATTATCTAACTATATTGTAGACTATTATGTTTTATGTATATCTTACTGTCTATTTTATATAACCCCTTCTTGAAATCTCACAAGAATGTTCAGGAAGTATGAGAGTGAAAAGTATAAACTGAGTGATTTAAGATCATGACTGTATATTGGCTTAAGTGTCGTAGTTGAGCAACATCTTCCGAACCTAGTCATACAGATTTGTTTCCAAAAAGAGGAACATACCCGTTGTAATACTGCGATGTAAGCCTCGTAAAGGTACTGCATTGCCACAAGAGAGTGTTCGAAATGCGATATCAGTTTACAATTTAATCATCAGCCTCTTGAATATAGGCAATCCTTCACGTATTCATTCTGAGTTTGCCGCTATTAGTGAAAATGTGAAACAAAACATCCAACTGCAACAGACCATGTTTCTCCGCGATCTATCGAGACGTTTCAGAAAAAGCCTCGTGCGAGGGGAAGGAGAAAAAAGCCAACTGTGATCGTCGTTCTTCTCAAAATATCTCGAGATCATCAGTGAGGTGTTTTTGTTCTCTTATTTGTGCAGCTGGGGGATAACAACCTAAACTAGCTCTCGTATGTATATTAAAGAGGCGAAAAAAAAGCGTATACACTGTATGATAGACATAGTGAAGGTGTTTTGAGCCGCAATAGATGTTTTGATAGTCTGATGGATTTTCGCGGAGACCCCATGAGACTGAATTTCATTGAGGTTGCTGTGGTGGAGAAAGTGAGTAGAGGGACATTTATTATTAACTGATTGGGTGCAGGTAAGTTGTGTGATTCGTATGTTCAATGGTGTAGTTAAATGTCTGAGTTGTCTTGAACAAGTCTTCGTGGGATATTATTCTAGACAGATATACGCGATCGCGATGGGGATTATTTTGACAAAACATTTATTGTGTTAATACGTGCTGTACTGAGATTTTACATATTGGTAAGGAATAGCAAATTAATGCTATGCCTCATGTAACCTAAGTTGTTGTGAGGGTGTATTTATGAGTCCGAGGACAGCCCATGCTCAAAGGCATATCAAGCACTATATAGAACAGCCCTTGGCATACACCACAGCTCCTCTGGCTTATTGCTTAAATTAAATGAGAGCACTAAATAAGTATACAGTCGCTACTGAGTGACGAACTTACCAAAGCATGTCCAGAGTGCATACAGAGATAACCGTGACTCGCGAGGTCATCGTGAGAATTTGAACTACAGTATGACCATGACTGCCTCTTGGCCCCAGGGGTTTTATGGTATATAAATACAGATACTATGACAGAGGAAGTCTTTACTATCTCTTATAATTAGCTGTGTGCGAGCGAGTATATTGTTACACTTGCTGCTAATGCTAGCCATGCCAGTTGAGCTACCTCTATGCGGAGTGGAGTTTGTACACCATATGATAGCGTCGTAGGCGGACAGATTAGATATAGGGGATAATAAAGTTGGGCAGCTCTCTATAGTCAGACTGTCAGGTTTATTCAGTCGATAATCTAGTTTAAGCATGTGAGGTGTAAATTTTATTAAATGGTGGGTGCACAAGTGATATAAGTTCTATTGATAATACAAGATTGGGGAGTTTAAATATTCAACAACTGAAGACATTAAATCTAAGACAAGGTCCACACAGAGACATGTGTTATACGAATGCGAGAAACTTGGAATATAGAGTGTGCTCAAGTCTGTGCAACCCAAGAGGGTAGTGTGGTGGTGTAATAAGTGTGAATCTATCACTTGAATATATCAGTGCCGGCAGTATTACGTTTGGTGAGAGTTGGGAGGATGGTCACCGATGGGCTGCATGGTGTCTATGGTTAAATACTAGTCAGTGGTTACGATCTCGCATGGCTTAAATGTGCAGGTTACTCAGTGGATCATTCATAGCCTCTTAGTGTCGCAAGTCTGGTTCTTGTAGATATGGATGGTTATTAGGCGCCTCATACTCTTTGGTCCAATCCTAGGGTACTGACCGTTCATTTTTCTTCACAGACATGTGTTTTCATCTCTAGAGGGGTTAGTTTGGTATTAGTGGTGAAGTTGTTGAGAATATGCCTCTAAGCCCTCACCCGTCCGATCTAACAGGTCCCCATACGTGGTCTCAATGGGATTGTGAAGATCCGGCTGCTTTCGCTGGCCATGTCGAGAACACTGGAGATTCATGCTTGCAGGAAATCACACGAGCAGACAACGAGCTAAGTATTAGGCTGGGGGGCCAATTGGTGTTTCGCGACGCGAGAGACTAAATGTTGTCATAGCATTGTTCCAAGTGACCGTCCCCATCCAGATACAGAGAGGTAGAGTCTTGATCCTCTACGACCCAGCAAAAGTTACACAGTATATCCGCATGGAGGGCGAAGTGATGCAACTCTTATCTTAACCACAGTAATATTGTCACACCCGGAGACCGGGCCAAAATAATATGCCACCCAAAGAATGAGCTGAAAGCGACTCACAAGAGTCGAGTCACTATAGATGATATGCTAATTGATCTATACATACCGCCCCCCGAGGAACCAAATGAATGATGACCCATCCAACAACCTCCAATATACGAACTTCCGGCCCGCTTCCATATTCTATTGACAGAGCCTCTCTTCGGTCTGCACACACACTATCGTATCGATTTTCTCCATCTACCGAAACTACACTATATTAGACAGGGGCAGGGAGATACGCGGACGCGATCGGTGATCCGACCATAACATGGGTGAGACAAAACCGCGACTCGTCAGTGAAGATAACTTTTTGCCAATCCTGTCTGGTCCAGCGACGGTGGGTTTGTGCCCGTAGACAATGTGTTGTGCCAGTGATGTCTGGTGAGGACCTGCCTTACAACAGGCCTACAAGCCCTCAGTCCAGCCCTCTCAGCCTATTTGCGGACAGTCTGAGCACTGATGGAGGGATTGTGCGGTCCTGGTGTAACTCGGCAGTTGTTGTTGCCATCCTGTACCTATCCCGCAGGTGATTGTGTGATGATACCGATCCTGTGCAGGTGTTGTTACACGTGGTCTGCCACTGCGAGACGATCAGCTGTCCGTCCTGTCTCCCTGTAGCGCTGTCTTAGGAGTCTCACAGTACGACATTGCAATTTATTTCTCTGCGCACATCTGCAGTCCTCATGCCTCCTTGCAGCATGCCTAAGGTACGTTCACTCAGACGAGCAGGACCCTGGCATCTTTATTTTGGTGTTTTCAGAGAAAGGCCTTCTTAGTGTCCTAAGTTTTCATAACTGTGACCTTAATTGCCTACCGTCTGTAAGCTGTTAGTGTTTTAACGACCGTTCCACAGGGCTTGTTCATTAATTGTTTATGGTTCATTGAACAAGCATGGGAGACAGTGTGTTAAACCTTTACAATGAAGATCTGTGAGTTATTTGGATTTTTATGAATTATCTTTGAAAGACAGGGTCCTGAAAAAGGGACGTTTCTTTTTTTGCTACTGATATATATTTTCATAAAGGGAAATATATATCTGTCTATTAAAATGGCTTTATTTTGCACTGCAAGTCAACCCAGCGGCATGAAACATCAAATCAAAGCTTTCACAAAGTAAATGTCAGTTACGGTTGATGTGAAATATTGCAAATGATCCGCCGTCTTTTCTTTTACTGCGATGGCTTTAAAAAGAGATAACAAGCCTGTTGAAACTCATATAATACACTTATATTGATAAGTGCTTGCATACAAATGTGAAAATTGTACGGAGGTATGAAAAATTAAATGTTCCACAACATTTGTACGCCAACAATTTCAGTGTAAACCAGCCTGCTTGTACTACCTGTCTCTTTCTGTCTAAACTCACATAGATGTCTGACTACTGTATATGAGTAGGCCTATCATATACTCTACAGTAGTCATATACACTAGTATTTTAATCTGATAAGGCACAAGTGGGGATCACAGATTTTATTGGTGTCCACAACTCCACAAATCACTCCACAAGATCACTCCACAAGGTAATGGCACACTATTAACTGATGTATGCACTAGAACTGGGAATATGAAAAATATATAATATCGCGATAAATTTACTGAATTAATGTGATAACGCTAAATCAACAATAATGATACATTTATAACATTAATGTGCACCACAGTAATGTTTGTTTTTACCAATATAAACTACTACTAGTTTAATTATTCTAGCCATCAATTAACCATTAACCATTAACAATCACACACAAGTAGCCTATACCAGAGAAATGTGAAGTTGGAAATTAAATAAGTTTGTTAATATTATGAGCAAACTTATTTAATTTAAAACTTCTCATTTTCTCTAATATCAGCAAAATGCCTGCAATAAGTGGCAGTTATGGTTTGGTCAATAATTTTCAGTTTATCATCACCCAGCTCTAGTATGCACTGTGCTTGTGGAATTATCATGATGGTCTCTTCTTAGGAGATTACATGAATCAATGTCCCTGTTACTTGACAGTGAGTACTCAAAAGGACAGAAAGCTCAGATACAAATAGATGTGAATGTGATGATATAAAAAAATATTGGTTGCCCGCTCAGGCAGGGTTCTGTTCATTGTGCTCCTCCTCAGGAAATGAATATTTAGCTGTCTTTGGTGCTGAAGTTCACAGAGTTTGTTACATAACCCAGCATGCTCTTTGCTTTGTCCTTTGTGCCTCCAATTACTAGAAGGCATTACCAAGTGCAGTATAATGGACTCAGTAATGGCTATCGCAATCAAACTCAATCAAACTGAAGATCTGTGCTCCTTTGAGTATAATGAGTTCTTATGGCTACACCATGTGCTTTAATAGCAAAATTCCATGTACTTTTCTTAAACTTTACCTCAAGAAATCAAATTAATTCACACTTAATTACCATCACTCTCAATTTTGTCGATACCGAGAAGACCAACGATAGCTAGCGTAGCGACGACTATACACACACAGAGATAGCATCAATAATATTTGCATTCTGTACAGGTTCCTCATCTCCTGGGTAATTAATCATTTACATTCTCGGGAGTGTCACCTGATAGGTCATCCTGCTGCGCTCGTCTTTGGCCCGCTCATTAATATATGCTAATCTAAACCGCTGACCCATCCTGTCAGAGAGGAAGTCTCTTCATTATGAGCAATCTGGGACTGTTACGGTATGTTCGTTTGTTGTTTTGTATCGTATATTGTTTTCGTGTTCATTAAATATCATGGAAACTTACCACTCTGCAAATTGGTCCTCCGATCCTTCTCGCCTCTCCTCATCCGATGAGGAGGACGAAATAGACTATCGTTACAGTTGCTTCCTTGATTGTGCAGGGTGGCTTACAGAATTAGCCTACAATTGTCGTGAATTTCTATTCTATTTGGAATAGCCTAGTAATAGGGCTTTTTTTCATAATGAATAAACTGACACATTACCTTTAGCTACAGAATATGTCAGGCGTGCATCAGCAGCTTGTATGTATGGAGGTCTGGAGACGCTAAACATGTTTATGTTAATTAACGGTAAATTACGTTGAGACCAGCAGTCATTTGCATGACAATAACCGGCTGACAAAATGTAATGACCTCCACAGCCCTATCCCTGCCCAGGGTCCATATTCACAAAGCATCTCAGAGTAGGAGTGCTGATCTAGGATCAGGTCACCCCTGTCTATTCATTATAATCAAAAAAGTAAAACTGATCCTGGATCAACAACCCTACTCTGAGACACTTTATGAATACAAGCACAGACCTACAGTACCACAGTGCAAAGACTCAGAAAATATTAGGAAACGTATCTGTCTCCTGCCAGGTCTCTCACGCTATACGTATATGGACCTACAGTAGTACTACTTTCCTCATTGGAGCAGTTCACAGGCAGGTCAGAAGGTAGGCTGAGGCAGCCTCACTACTATTCTACTGTACTATAAGCCTGGCTGCCACCAAGATGAACCTAACAGTGAGGGCAGTACTGGCTGAGGTGATGTGACAGGGATGCACATCGTTACCTTTTACTGTCACTAGAATTATAGTAAATAGTTTGTCTCTCTCCCCCTTGTCTGAAAAAGAGAAGAGGGAAGTGTAATCTCATTCAAGACAATAGCAATGGCCTTCATCGTTGTTGCTGCTGATCAGCCTACATACATACATTAGATACACAGATTAATACTGAACAACAACAGTACATGTTACAGTGACTTTGTTCATCACCATAGTAATTCATCTATTAGGTAAGGTATATTGTTCAAGTAAAAAATATCTCAACTCCAGCACGTTAATCATCCCTTTGCCTTAGTAAAAACAGGTTCTCGCTGCTCTTTGTTCAACTTCTAAACAGTGAATCTCCAACAATAGCTAAAAGTAATAGACTGAGTAAGTAATCCCCAGCTTGGTGTAGTGTATACATGAGTAAGTAATCCCCAGCTTGGTGTAGTGTATACATGTCTTAATGCAACCGCTGATTTACATTTTTAAAATTATCCTTACTTTTCAATACAGGGTTGGCCAAGTGAAGCTATACCAAACAATGGCGAAATATGCGTTTAAAATATTTTCGACAGAAACACGATTTATCATATTAAATATTGCTTACTTTGAGCTGTTCTTTCATCAGATTCTTGGGCAATGTATCCTTTCTATGTTATAAACGTCTTTTGGTCGATAGATGTCCTCTGTCCTTCGAAATGTCCACCACCAACGACCGACACCCCTAAAACGTGTCCAAACTTTCAGAGTGCACAACAAAGAAATTCCTCAAAATCGCACTAAACGGATATAAATTGCTATAAAACGGTTCAAATTAAATACATTATGATGTTTTTAACAACTATAACGACTGAAAACATGACCGGAGAAATATTGCTGGTTAGAAAACGATTTGGAACGAGGCAGGCCCGATGTCCTTTACGCTTCAGGCGCACAATGAGAAAGGGTGGTCTCTGTACATTTTCGTCTTTTATAATGGCTGTGAACGTCCCATCGATTTCATTGAAAACGTGATGACGTACAGACACCCAGAGGAAGACGTAGGCAGTGTCGGTTTCTTCATAGCATTCACTGTCGCCTTAAAAACAGACCTCAGATCAGAGGTAAAAATTTCTGAAATCTGAACCTGTCATGAAAAGTGCTGTAAAATTGTTCTGTACACTCAGAGACAAAATTCCAACTTCTATAGAAACTAGAAGGTGTTTTCTATCCAATAATAACAATAATATGCATATTGTACGATCAAGAATTTAGCACGAGGCAGTTTAATTTGGAGACACAAATATGCTAATGCGGAACAGCACCCCCTTATGTTGCAAGAAGTTTTAAGCAAAATATAACCATAGACATGCATTTCAATTTGAGTTGTTGCATTGTTCTTGATTTGCTCCATTTGATTAGCTCCAGAGCTGTTTTAAGCTCTATGAAACATTGCTGAGTTAATTAGATGATTTGGCTGCTTCCACTGCTGTGTCCCCAGTGAACGATGTGCTCTCTTGTTTCACTGATGCACAATATAATCTCCATACTTTGGCAGATGTCCTGGCTACTTCTAGTGTGAGTCTAATTATTCTGTACCAATACAATGCTGGGTAGCCCATTGCACATCTTCAGTCATACTACATAGGCCTAACACATACAAATGATATGATAACATTATATGTACTAATATGGTAATACCGTAAAAACTCAGAGCTGTTAGAACATTCTAGGCAGATCTTTGGAAGAAGTCATTTTGGAAGAAATAAAGGAATTTTCCCCTTAAATTAAGATATCTACCATTGATTTCATCTGAAAAGTTAGATGTGAAGTCAAAAAGAAGACAATTGCATTGAGCATTCAAATCAGATCCTTGGTTTTAGAGAGAGAGCGAGAGAGCGAGACTTAAGAACAGACACATTTAAATGTTCTGTCACATCAGCAGAGACAATTCACTGCTCTTGAAATGTTCAAGCCTCTCTGCACTTACAATTCTCTCTAGGACGTTTAGTGACACACATAAAAGTACGACTTGGTCTCAAAGCCTAATTTCTAAATCTTATGTATACAGTTTGTGTCCCACTGGCTCTTTCACAGGAAGTAATCAGAAACATAGTTAAGCAGATATAATAAAAGTGTAATTAGCAGTAATTAAGGAACCACAGGCCAAGCTGGGTTGGGATGCTGCTGTCTAACACAAAACACAATCCTGGGTGGTAATTACA
>NC_036855.1:65160152-65173236 GCF_002910315.2 Salvelinus sp. IW2-2015
CCTTTCACGAGTATCAATCCCGGATCCGGGAGCACCCCCACCCCCCACACACTGATTAGCATAGCTAGCATAGCTTCACAAGTGATAGTAGCATCAATATCATTAACACAAGTCCAAGCCACCTATTGAAAGATACAAATCTTGTGAATAAAGCCACCATTTCAGATTTTTAAAATGTTTTACAGGGAAGACACAATATGTAAATCTATTAGCTAACCACGTTAGCAAAATACACCACTATTCTAACTCCATCAGTTTCTTACTCCTTCAGGTGCTATCACCAATTCGGCTCAACTAAGATATTGATAGCCAATAACCTATAAAAAAAACCATCAGATGACAGTCTGATAACATATTCATGGTATAGGATAGTTTTTGTTAGAAAAAAAGTGCATATTTCAGGTAGAAATCACAGTTTACAATTGCACGACCATCACAAATTGACTAGAATTACTAGATAGAGCAACGTGTATGACCAATTTACTCATCATAAAACATTTCATAAGAATAGACAAAGCATAGCAATGGAAAGACCCAGTTCTTGTGATTTCAGACCATATTTCAATTTTCTAAGCGTTTTACAGCGAAAACACAATAAATCGATAAGTTAGCATACCACATGTGAAAACGTTACAAGAGCATCGATTCCAGCCAAAGAGCGCTATAGTAATCACCGCCCAAAATATATTAATTTTTTTCACTAACCTTCTCAGAATTCTTCCGATGACACTCCTGTAACATCATTTTTCAATATACATATACAGTTTGTTCGAAAAGGTGCATATTTTAGCCATACAAAACCGTGGTTACACAATAAAAATACTAGGAAATCAAGCCTAATAGTCTGACGTCATCTATCAGAGTGATCTAGTTTAATGAAAGCTAATCATATACTTGACTAAAAATACAGGGTTGACAGCAATCGAAAGACAATTAGTCTTAATGCAACGCTGATTTACATTTTTAAAATTATCCTTACTTTTCAATACAGGGTTGGCCAAGTGAAGCTATACCAAACAAAATGGCGAAATATGCGTTTAAATATATTCGACAGAACACGATTTATCATATTAAATATTGCTTACTTTGAGCTGTTCTTTCATCAGATTCTTGGCAATGTATCCTTTCTATGTTATAAACGTCTTTTGGTCGATAGATGTCCTCTGTCCTTCGAAATGTCCACCACCAACGACCGACACCCTAAAACGTGTCCAAACTTTCAGAGTGCACAACAAAGAAATTCCTCAAAATCGCACTAAACGGATATAAATTGCTATAAAACGGTTCAAATTAAATACATATGATGTTTTTAACAACTATAACGACTGAAACATGACCGGAGAAATATTGCTGGTTAGAAAACGATTTGGAACGAGGCAGGCCCGATGTCCTTTACGCTTCAGGCGCACAATGAGAAAGGGTGGTCTCTGTACATTTCGTCTTTTTAATGGCTGTGAACGTCCATCGATTTCATTGAAAACGTGATGACGTACAGACACCCAGAGGAAGACGTAGGCAGTGTCGGTTTCTTCATAGCATTCACTGTCGCTCTAAAAACAGACCTCAGATCAGAGGTAAAAATTTCTGAAATCTGACCCTGTCATGAAAAGTGCTGTAGAAATTGTTCTGTACCACTCAGAGACAAATTCCAACTTCTATAGAAACTAGAAGGTGTTTTCTATCCATATATAACAATAAATGCATATTGTACGATCAAGAATTTAGCACGAGCACGTTTAATTTGGAGACACAAATATGCTTAATGCGGAACAGCACCCCCTATAGTTGCAAGAAGTTTATGCAAAAATATAACCATAGACATGCATTTCAATTTGGTGTTTTGCATTGTTCTTGATTTGCTCCATTTGATTAGCTCCAGAGCTGTTTTAAAGCTCTATGAAACATTGCTGAGTTAATTAATGATTTGGCTGCTTCCACTGCTGTGTCCCCAGTGAACGATGTGCTCTCTTGTTTCACTGATGCACAATATAATCTCCATACTTTGGCAGATGTCCTGGCTATTCTAGTGTGAGTCTAATTATTCTGTACCAATACAATGCTGGTAGCCCATTGCACATCTTCAGTCATACTACATAGCCTAACACATACAAATGATATGATACATTATATGTACTAATATGGTAATACCGTAAAAACTCAGAGCTGAATCTCTCTCTTTTTTAATGGTGATGTTGTCAACAGAAGTTTAGTTGTTATGGCTTGTGCTGACTATTTCATTTCATTTGGCTTTTCTGCCTACTCTGATGTGTACAGCACAAATCCCCTAATAAATAATGTGGAATGCACAGCTCTGTTAGTTTCCAGAGATTTATTTACTGAGTCATTTGTAAAATTAAGGAAAAGTGTTGGCTTAGACGCTGAAGGATGGTTCCTACGGAGAGAGGATTTCAGTTCCCTCTAACGGCGCAGCAGATAATGTCTTCCTCCATTGAGACGACACAAAACATTATGCCAGTTACAAGTCATTAGACATGAGGCTCCATACTGCAGCATTCTCATGATGAATTCTTTAGCTAATAATGCCAACAGAGTATGTTGCCAGTAATGAAGGACATATTGCAAAAGAATAGCTATCTATAATCAAAATGAAAGCTAGACATTCATGGAGCATCAAAAATGCTCTGTGAAGATCGAATGCGTTCCGCGGGGCAAATTAGTTTGACATCCCTGCTCTATACAGTACCCTGTCAGACCCCAATGAGCACACCACCCATTCGTTTCATTCACAGAGGAGCAAAAATACTAAAATACTGTACATGACATGATTATGCATGTTCCCATGTCATTTTAGAGAGAACTATTGACTAGATATACCCGGCTGTCTGTCAGCATGGCTTATCAAACAGTCACTTTTAAGCCAGGAAATCCTTTAAATAAATGCCGCACTGAGGCTGTCGACCCCCTCTACGGTACCTAGTCCCAGCTAGACCATTGATAAGGGCCACATGGCAGGGCACAGAAAGGAAGCAGTATGCCAGTCAGTCAGTCAAACTCCTGGCTAGTGGTGTGTGCATGCGTGTTAGTGTGTAAGAGCTGCCAGACTGATCTGAGCATATGAAAGATACCTGTGGCTCTTTATCCTCCCTGATGAGGTCACGGCTAGAGGACAGGTGAGCGGCACAGTGAGAGGCATGGCAGACCAGACGACATGGCAGAGAGAAGCTATCCTGCCTTGTTGGAGCTGATTGAATCAGCATGTCTGCACACCCGCTCTAACAGGAGAGAAAGATATAGAACAGAAGAGAGGAGGACAGAGAGAGAGAGAGAAACTCAGATGGGACCAGAATCAGATTAATTTAAATAGGTCTTCAAGTCGCCAGTTGGCGTCTCACGTTGCCTGTGAACTGAGGCGGAAATGAGACCTTCTAAATAATGAAATAACCTCTCATTTAATAAAATATTCAGCCTTCCACATTACTTTTCCTACAGTAAAATAAATAAAAGCCCTTGAAAGAGGCTGCTGCTGACACTATCATGGTGTTGAGGAAGGCTTCCTACATGTTAGTGAAGATGCCTGCTGAGAATATCTCTCCCTTCTCCCATCTCTCTCTCTGCATTGCCCTCCACCCCCGCTGCTAGCCTTTGATTTTCTTTCTCCTATATCCTCATCTCGCTGGTGAGTCTTGTGTTGGAGATGACAGGTTACTGAGGCTAGACTTGGGAGTTCTGTGGGGGTTGAGGCTGGGTCATTAACCCAGCAACTCCACATCTCTCTAGTCCTTCTTCAGACCTGGGTTCAAATAGCATTTGTTTTCGTTCAACTACTTTGAGGTTTTGATTGAGCGCCAGATGGGAGGGTTGGCAGTTGTGGGACACTCCAATAGTTACAATCAAGCACAGCTAATGTAATGGAGATATATCAAATACCTTTTGAATCCAGGTCTAGTTGTTGTTGTTTGCTTCTTGCGTGCAGAGAAAGTTCCTTCCTGACCGCCAGCCAGTCAAAATTACATCTCTTTAGGATTCTGTTGTCACTGGGATTAGTCACATGGATTTTCATAAGCATAATGTGATTTAAAGACCTGAGACACCCATCGCTTAACTGCATGACCTGTACCATTGTATGGTTGCACGATGCTGTTCCCAAACAACAGCCCCCCGTGATGTTCTACTATACTCTCTCTCTCTCTTCTTCCAAGGAGATGTATTTTCCCTGCACAGCAGACTACAGTACCTGTATGTGAACATTACCTGGAGTTGATGCTCATTACTCATTTCCAKCCTGCAGCATAAAGTATATAGCTWACGTTTATATTTTTCACCGCAGTGCAATGTGATGCAGCCTTGCCCATCTTCTTAAGCTATCATAAAGCATGTATAATGATCTATCATTAAAGCATCCCTCGGCCAAATTGCCGTCTAGCTTGGTGATAGATTGCTATTCCAACAGTGTTATCTCAAAAGCAAATATTTAACATTGAAATCATCTTATATCTCAATATAAATTGAAAATAATACACAATATACACATACAAGCAGAATCCCCTTTTTAAAAAATAGAATAAAAATGATTAAGATGCTGTCCTCAATAGAAGTTAGATGTTTTGAGACCGCATGGAGCATACTTCCCCTGATTTGATTATTCTGCAATTGGAGCAGAAGCAGGGCTTGGCACACAACTGTAATGTGAGCTAATTCAATGTGTAAGGCCAGATGAGATGCTAATTTCAGAAGAAATTCAGAGGGGGGATAACACATTTTTGATATCGAAAACAAAGCTCAATATCCAGTGGCTGCCCTAACCAGAGCTATATAGTCTCTCTCTATATGTACAGTATATACAGTTGAAGTCGGAAGTTTACACCTTAGCCAAATACATTTAAACTCAGTTTTTCACAATTCCTGACATTTAATCCCAGTAAAAATGCCCTGTCTTTGGTCAGTTAGGATCACCACTTTTTTTGCGACCAAGCTTTAACTTCCTGACTGATGTCTTGAGATGTTGCTTCAATATATCCACATCATTTTCCTCCCTCATGATGCCATCTATTTTGTGAAGTGCACCAGTCCTTCCTGCAGCAAAACACCCCCACAACATGATGCTGCCACCCCCCTGCTTCACGGTTGGGATGGTGTTCTTCGGCTTGCAAGCCTCCCCCTTTTTCCTCCAAACATAACGATGGTCATTATGGCCAAACAGTTCTATTTCTGTTTCATCAGACCAGAGGACATTTCTCCAAAAAGTACGATCTTTTGTCCCCATGTGCAGTTGCAAACCATAGTCTGGCTTTTTATAGCGGTTTTGGAGCAGTGGCTTCTTCCTTGCTGAGCGGCCTTTCAGGTTATGTCGATATAGGACTCGTTTTACTGTGGGTATAGATACCTTTGTACCTGTTTCCTCCAGCATCTTCACAAGGTCCTTTGCTGTTGTTCTGGGATTGATTTGCACTTTTTACACAAAAGTATGTTCATCTCTAGGAGACAGAGCGTGTCTCCATCCTGAGCGGTATGATGGCTTCGTGGTCCCATGGTGTTTATACTTGCCTACTATTGTTTGTACAGATGAACGTGGTACCTTCAGGCGTTTGGAAATTGCTCCCAAGGATGAACCAGACTTGTGGAGGTTCTCCACACATTTTTTTCTGAGGTCTTGGCTGATTTCTTTTGATATTTCCATGATGTCAAGCAAAGAGGCACTGAGTTTGAAGGTAGGCCTTGAAATACATCTACAGGTACACCTCCAGTTGATTCAAATTATGTCAATTAGCCTATCAGAAGCTTCTAAAGCCATGACATCCTTTTCTGGAATTTTCCAAGGTGTTTAAAGGCACACTCAACTTAGTGTATGTAAACTTCTGACCCACTGGAATTGTGATACAGTGAATTATAAGTGAAATAATCTGTCTGTAAACAATTGTTGGAAAAATTACTTGTGTCATGCACAAAGTAGATGTCCTAACCGACTTGCCAAAACTATAGTTTGTTTTAACAAGAAATTTGTGGAGTGGTTGAAAAACGAGTTTTAATGACTCCAACCTAAGTGTATGTAAACTTCTGACAGAAAGAGTACGAAAGAGAGCGACAGAGAGAGAGAGAGAGAGCGACAGAGAGAGAGAGCGACACAGAGAGAGCGACAGAGAGAGCGACAAAGAGAGCGCGACAAAGAGAGAGCGACAGAGAGAGTGACAGAGAGAGAGAGAGTGACAGAGAGAGAGTGAGTGAGAAAGAGAGAGCGACAGAGAGAGAAAGAGAGTGAAAGCGAGTGAGAAAGAGAGAGAGAAATTTCCGACTTCAACTGTATATAGTCTCTCCCTATATGGAACWTGTCCTAACTCTACTGCCCTCAGAGGGAGTCAGAACCTCAGAATGAGTCAGAACCTCAGAGCCTCAGAGGGAATCAGAACCTCAGAGGGAGTCAGAACCACAGAACCTTGTAGAAGGCACAGGCACACCCATGGAAGATAGTCACATCTCTGAGTAKCAGATATAAAGTAGCTTTACTCATAAACCCCTACCCTTGCTTGTATGTTTGATGTTTACAGATGCACAGGCACATGTCAACACCATCACCCAGCAGCAGCCACCCAGTATGACTGAGTATTGTCAGAGACATTTGCCCAACCCAACCATCTCTGAGTCGCATCATTATAGAGTGCATAGCTCACCCCCCTGCAAACCCCTACCCGTACTTGTATGTTTGATGTTGGCAGATGCACAGCATAGTTAACAACACCACCCAGAACCAGTCACCCAGTATCTATCTGAGCTGCTTCAGAGAGACATACAGTAGAGAGTCAGCCTCTCCTGAGAGAATGCAGTGGCCCACACACCTGGCAGCCTCACTGACCCCATGCAGAATCTCCCTGGGCCCTTCTCTATACCCACCTTTAATTAGCCAAAGCTCCTATTCATCCCATGAAAAGCTGCTGTTCCTGGCAATAAATAAGCCTGTCAATCAAACCACGCACCTTAGACTCTCCCATTTCCCCATGCTCCTGATTAATGGCACAACATGCCTTTATCAATGTGCCATGTGTGGAACAGATTCATTATGCTCATTATCTCTGGGCTTCACCAGCAACGCATGTGTCAGGCAGCCCCAGCCTGAGCCGTCCACTGTCCACATGTGTGGGGGGAGGGAATAAAATGCACCGTAAAATCCAGTGGTGTAGCTATGAGACCACACACACACACCCACACACAACACACACACACACACACACACACACACACACACACACACACACACACACACACACACACACACACACACACACACACACACACACACACACACACACACACTACTGCTACAGATGACAGCCATGCATTATGGGAGCAGGGAGGTGGTCATTAATCTAATTACTGGAGAATCCAACTAAATTATTTCA
Source organism: Salvelinus sp. IW2-2015 (assembly GCF_002910315.2). NCBI lineage: Eukaryota > Metazoa > Chordata > Actinopteri > Salmoniformes > Salmonidae > Salvelinus > Salvelinus sp. IW2-2015. The sequence goes on from NC_036855.1 coordinate 65,167,505, forward strand.
GTTTTCTATTTACAAATCAGTACACAGAGAATTGACTGAGCCTCATGAGATATACAGTAACCTCAGGGTGAATACTTAGGGGCTGCTTTAAATAAATTGATCAGGCAGAGTTTATTCCACAATCCCTCCTGATTATTTCAATGGGTTGAAATAGACTAAAGTCCTTGATCATCTCTTATGCAGCACATGTTGTGAACAACTCTCCACATGTATCTGTCGTTGTCAAATCAGATGCATACATATGCATTCTAGGTAGTTCTCAACAGTTTATGCCTGTTAGGTTTGATCATTAGCCGATCTGAGAATTCCAAGAAATCTTTATTGACACGTCTGAATTCTGAGAATTATTTAAAAAAGAACTACAGTTAGGTACATTGTTTTTCAATAATATGTTCACAGTCACTCCAATTCAATAATATGTTCACAGTCACTCCAATTCAATAATATGTTCACAGTCACTCCAATTCAATAATATNTTCAATAATATGTTCACAGTCACTCCAATTCAATAATATGTTCACAGTCACTCCAATTCAATAATATGTTCACAGTCACTCCAATTCAATAATATGTTCACAGTCACTCCAATTACATTAGAATGTCATATTAAATGATCAAATACATTATTTTCTAAAGTGGCTGACTAAGCATGGTACAAATAAACCTTAACAGCATGACTGTGGTGGGGGGCATGATTACCGATTGCCTGAAAATGCTTTATATGCATTTTTGATTTGCACAAAATACCCCATTATGTGAAAGTGGAATTTTGTTTGTAAAATTAAAAAAATATATAAGTTCAGGAGTTAAAATGTGTTAATAAATCACATAATAAGTTGCATGAACTCATTCCATGTTCAATAATAGTGTTTAACATGATTTTTGAATGACTACCTTATCTCAGTACCCCACACATACAATTATCTGTAAGGTCCCTCAGTCGAGCAGTGAAATCAAACACAGATTCAACCACAAAGACCAGGGAGGTTTTTCCATTGCCTTGCAAAGAAGGGCACCGATTGGATAGATTTCTTTTTTTATTATTATAAAAGCAGGCACTGAATATCCCTTTGAGCATGGTGGTTAGTTGTTAATTATACTTTGGATGGTGTATCAAGTCACTAGGAAGGAGGGAGGAAGGAAACCGCTCAGGGATTTCACCATGAGGCCAATGATGACTATAAAACAGTTAGTGGTTGTGATATGAGAAAACTGAGGTGGATCAACAACATTGTAGTTACTCCACAATACTAACCTAAATGACAGAGTGAAAAGAGGGAAGCCTGTACTGAATAAAAATATTCCAAAACATGTTTGCAAAAAGGCAATATAAGTAATACTGCAAAAAATGTGGCAAAGAAATACACTTTTTGTCCTGAATACAAAGCGTTATGTTTGGGGAAAATCCAACACAACACATCACTGAGTACCACGCTTCATATTTTTAAGCATGGTGGTGGCTGCATCATGTTATGGGTATACTAGTCATCAGCAAGGACTAGGGAGTTTTTCAAAAAATTAAACAGAATACTATTTTATTTTACTAGGCAAGTCAGTTAAGAACAAATTCTTATTTACAATGACCGCCTACACCAGACGACGCTGGGCCAATGGTGCGGTCCCCTATGGGACTCCCAATCACAGCTGGTTGTGATACAGCCTGGATTTGAACCAGGGTGTCTGTAGTGATGCCTCAAGCACTGAGATGCAGTGCCTTAGACCACTGCGCCTCTCGGGAGCCCATATAAGTACAGGTAAAATCCTTTAGGAAAACCTGGTTTAGTCTGCTTTCCAACAGACACTGGGAGACAAATTCACCTTTCAGYAGGACAATAACCAAAAAGACAAGGCCAAATCTACACTGGAGTTGCTTATGATGACATTGAATGTTCCTCAGTGGCCTAGTTACAGTTTTGACTTAAATCAGCTTGAAAATGGCTGTCTAGCAATGATCTATAAATAATCAACTTGACAGAGCTTAAAGATTTTTCTTAAGAATAATGGGCAAATATTGTTCAATCCAGGTGTGAGACTTACCCAAAAAAACATACAGCTGTAATTGCCACCAAAGGTGCTTCTACAAAGTATTGACTCAGGGGTGTGAATACTTATGTAAATTAATTAGTTCTGTATTTAATTTTCAATACATTTGCCAACATTTCTAAAAACATGTTTTCACTTTGTATGCTGTATTGTGATTTATTTAATCAATTTTGAATTCAGGCTGTAACTCAGGAAAATGTGGAATTAGTCAAGGGGTATGAATACTTTCTGAAGGCACTGTATTCAATGTGCACTAAAACAGCCAGTGGAAAAAACACTGTCTGTTTGCTGTCCAATAATGCATGGTTCACTTAAATGTATTTCATGTTATTTCAGTAAACCCAGCTGGCCAGATGTATACAGTGTGAATAGATACTGTAGGTGAGAGTGGCTATGACACCAGAGTGCCATATCATCCAGCTCAATGTAATACAGTCTTATCTGATGATCCAGGGCTTCAATGAATCCTGTAGCCATGTCTTAAATAGTGTGCTGCGTTTTATCCTGCTGTCTCATACTCTGCTGTTTGAAGTTGGCCAGGCAGGAAAGGAGCTCCCTTGTGAGGCCATACTGAGACAGAACAGATAAAAGCCACACAGGGAGAGGGAGAGAGTAAGAGAGAGCGTGAGACATCGAGAGAGAGCGAGAGAGAGAGCAATGGTACTGATATTGTAACACATACAGAGCTGTTTCTGTTTCAGACAGGTCAGGCTGTTTCTGTTTCAGACAGGTCAGGCTGTTTCTGTTACAGACAGGTCAGGCTGAATCAGGCTGTTCTGTTTCAGACAGGTCAGGCTGAATCAGGCTGTTTCGTACAGACAGGTCAGACTGAATCAGGCTGTTTCTGTTACAGACAGGTCAGGCTGAATCAGGCTGTTTCTGTTTCAGACAGGTCAGGCTGTTTCTGTTTCAGACAGGTCAGGCTGTTTCTGTTTCAGACAGGTCAGGCTGTTTCGTTTCAGACAGGTCAGGCTGAATCAGGCTGTTTGTTTCAGACAGGTCAGGCTGAATCAGGCTGTTTCTGTTCAAACAGGTCAGGCTGAATCAGGCTGTTTCTGTTTCAGACAGTCAGGCTGTTTCTGTTTCAGACAGGTCAGGCTGAATCAGGCTGTTTCGACTCACAATGCCTCCTCCAGTTCTGGATGTACAGCTTTCTCACCAGGCTGTATTCACAACTACATTTCAGGAAGCAGGTCTCAGTATTCATGGAGGTAACAGTGTTGTCTTCATCAGGAGATAATGTGCTCTATGTGTATTCGCGAGCATCTAAATCCAGTTTGGAAATTTAATCTGTCATTGTGGACGGCTCACATTGTTCTTCGTGACATCTCTTCCATCATCCCATGCTTGGGGTGAATCTCTGCTACAGGTAAACAAACTCACTAGCCACACTCAGCAGGATAACAGATGACCACAAACCATGCATGGATACATGCACACATACCAATTTTCCATATCCTTTCACCTTCTCAGTAATGATACATGTCTATCTTTCACCTTTTCAGTAATGATACATCTCTATCCTTCACCTTTTCAGTAATGAACATGTCTATCTTTCACCTTTTAAGTAAGGATACATGTCTATCCTTCACCTTCTCAGTAATGATACATGTCTATCCTTTCACTTTTCAGTAATGATACCATGTCTATCCTTTCACCTTTTCAGTAATGATACATATCTATCCATTCACATTCTCAGTAATGATACATATCTATCCTTTCACCTTCTCAGTAATGATACATGTCTATCCTTTCACCTTCTCAGTAATGATACATGTCTATCCTTTCACCTTTTCAGTAAGGATCATGTCTATCCTTTCACCTTCTCAGTAATGATACATATCTATCTTTCCATTCCAGTAAATGATACATATACTATCCTTTTCACCTTCTCAGTAATGATACATATCTATCCTTTCACCTTCTCAGTAATGAATACATGTCTATCCTTTCACTTCTCAGTAATGATACATGTCTATCCTTTCACCTTCTCAGTAATGATACATATCTATCCTTTCACAATTCTAGTAATGATACATGTCTATCCATCACCTCTCAGTATGATACATATCTATCCTTTCACCTTCTCAGTAAGATACATATCTATCCTTCACCTTCTCAGTAATGATACATGTCTATCCTTTCACCTTCTCAGTAATGAATACATGTCTATCCTTTCACTTCTCAGTAATGATACATATCTATTCCTTTCACATTCTCAGTAATGATACATGTCTATCCATCTCACCCTTCTCAGTACATGAATACATATCTATCCTTTCACCTTCTCAGTAATCGATACATATCTATCCTTCACCTTCTCAGTAATGATACATGTCTATCCTTTCACCTTCTCAGTAATGATACATGTCTATCCTTTTCACCTTCAGTAATGATACAATATCTATCCTTTCACCTTCTCAGTAATGATAGATGTCTATCCTATCACCTTCTTAGTAATGATAATATCTATCCTTTCACACATTCTCAGTAAATGAAACATATCTATCCTTTCACCTTCTCAGTAATGATACATGTCTATCCTTTCCTTCTCAGTAATGAATACATGTCTATCCATTCACATTCTCAGTAATGATACATGTCTATCCTTTCACCTTCTCAGTAATGATACATGTCTATCCTATCACCTTCTCAGTAATGATACATATTATCCTTTCACTTTTCAGTAAGGATACATGTCTATCCTTTCACCTTCTCAGTAATGATAATGTCTATCCTTTCACCTTCTCAGTAATGATACATATCTATCCTTTCACCTTCTCAGTTAATGAATACATGTCTATCCTTTCACCTTCTCAGTAATGATACATGTCTATCCTTTCACCTTTTCAGTAAGATACATGTCTATCCTTTCACTTCTCGTAATGATACATGTCTATCCTTTCACCTTCTCAGTAATGATACATGATCTATCCTTTCACCCTTCTCCAGTAATGATACATTCTATCCTTTCACCTTCTCAGTAATGATACATGTCTAATCCTTTCACTCTTTCTAGTAAGGATACAAGTCTATCCTTTCACCTCTCAGTAATGATACATGTCTGTCCTTATCACCCTTCTCAAGTAATGATACATGTCTATCCTTTCACCTTCTCAGTAATGATACATGTCCTATCCTCACCTTCTCAGTAAGGATACATGTCTATAATTTCACCCTTCTCAGTAATGATACATATTTATCCTATCACCTTCTCAGTAATGATACATGTTCTATCCTTTCACCTTCTCAGTAATGATACATTCGTATCCTTTCAGTTTGTTACTAATGTTCTTCACCCATTGAGAATAATTTTATATATTTGGATGACTTCTTGATTTGCCTTTTCAATATTGTCTAAAAAAAGCCATTCACAAACACATATGGGGGTTGTAAGACATCAGTGAGGGTGGAGGGAGTGAATGGACTGGCTCAGTGCTCTCTGGCTGCTACAGTAATAGATGAGGACCGAGCTCTCCTAGTCATTTTACACAACCAACTGCTTGACATTAAGAAGTAAATAGCCACATGAGCGGGAAAAATCACCAGGGATCAGACGTCCCAGTTTTCACTCAGTCACTTAATAAGACAAAAACCCTGAACGCAAACTCCTATTAGTCTAAGGATGGCTTGGTCAAATTAAAGTCAATTTCCCACATTACCCGGCACTGTTGTATTTTGTTTTTACC
>NC_036855.1:65178209-65222996 GCF_002910315.2 Salvelinus sp. IW2-2015
TTCCTCTCTCTCTCTCTCTCTCTCTCTCTCTCCTCTCTCTCTCTTCTCTCTCTCTCTCCTCTCTTTCTCTCTCTTTCTCTCTCTCTCTCTCCCTCTCTCTCTCCTCTCTCTCTGCTTCTCTCTTCTCTCTCCTCTCCCTCTCTCTTGCTCTCTCTCTTTCTCTCTCCTCTCCTCCTCTCTCTTGCTCTCTCTTGTCTGCTCCTCTCCCTCTCTTCCCTCTCTCTGCTCTCCTTCTTTCTCTCTCCTCTCCTCCTCTCTTCCCTCTCTCTTGCTCTCTCTCTCTCTCCTTCTCCTCTCTCTTCCCTCTCTCTCTGCTCTTCTTTCTCTCTCCTCTCCCTCTCTCTCCCTCCTTCCTCTCTCCTCTCTCTTGCTCTCTCTTTCTCTCTCCTCTCCCTCCTCTCCCTCTCTCTTGCTCTCTCTTTTCTCTCTCCTCTCCCTCGCTCTCTTCCTCTCTCGCTCTCTTCTTTCTCTTCCTCTCCCTCTCTCTTTCTCTCTCTTTGCTCTCTCCCTCTCTCTTCTCTCTCTCTCCTCTCTTCTTGCTCTCTCTTTCTCTCTCTCTCCCTCTCTCTTGCTCTCTCTTTCTCTCTCTCCTTCCCTCCTCTGCTCTCTCTTTCTCTCTCCTCTCCCTCTCTCTTTGCTCTCTCTTTCTCTCTCCTCTCCCTCTCTTCTCTCTTCTTCTCTCTCCTCTCTCGCTTCTCTCTCTCTCCTTCTCCTCTCTCGCTCTCTCTTTCTCTCTCCTCTCCCTCTCTCTCGCTCCCTCTTCTCTCTCCTCTCCTCTCTCCTTCTCCTCTCTCTCCTCTCTCTTGCTCTCTCCTTCTCTTCTCTTGCTCTCTCTCTTGCTCTCTCTCTTGCTCTCTCTCTTGCTCTCTCTCTTGCTCTCTCTCTTTGCTCTCTCTCTGCTCTCTCTCTTGTGCTCTCTCTCTTGCCTCTTCTCTTGCGCTCTCCTCTCTCTCTCTCTCTCTCTCTCTCTCTCTCTCTCTCTCTCTCTCTCTCCTCTCTCCTTTCCCTCCCTCTCTTCTCTCGCCCACTATCTCTTTTCCTTCAATAACTCCTCATACAGTCATTACAATAACTCTGTATGTCCTTCAGGTTTAAACAATAAAGAAGCATGTTGTTAACTTCCACTGTCCAAGAGTTTGTCTCACTTGTTTGTAACTTGTCTCACTTTAAACAGATTTAACCAAAGTATATCTAATGTCAATGAAACTGTCATAATGGCTTAATGATTCCTACACAGAAGCATAGAAGGTACAGGCCACATCAAAAATATAATTGTTTTGTATCAATGATCTATCAACTGACTCCTCTGTCAACCTTCTCTTAGCAGTAGGCCTACTAGTCATTAGCTAGCTTCAGCAGCATTGAAGATCCGTCTCTTTGGTTGGTCAGTATACAGTACGGCTGAGATCCCCCTAACAACCACAGACCTCATATACTGTAGGGGTTTATATCATGTGGAAAATATACACACATGAATGGTGCCTGTTGCCTGTTATGGTGCCTGTTACCAGTGCCAAAGAGCAGCCAGCGTTTTACAGCGGCAGCTTGGAGCCCCATTAAAATAAAACTCTGAGCCAAGCCATAACTCACGCTCCTCCAGCGTCTTATAGAGGCTGACCCCTCACCGACTTGATTGGGCATTTCTGTCAAAAGCCTGCAGTCACTGTAGGGGTAGTTTATGAGATACAGCCCAGAAGACCATGTTGATTTTATGACAGACTCCCTTCAAATAAAATCTAAAACGTGTGCAATGCCATTAATTTTGCTACGCTGCTGTGAGATGTTTGCCTTGTCTGCTGTGGAGGATTTCTCCACACTCAGCCAGCAGCATACCACCCTGCATACCGCTGCTGGCTTGCGTCTGAAGCTAAGCAGGGTTGGTCCTGGTCAGTCCCTGGATGGGAGACCAGATGCTGCTGGAAGTGGTGTTGGAGGGCCAGTAGGAGGAACTCTTTCCTCTGGTCTAAAAAATATCCCAATGCCCGAGGGCAGTGATTGGGTACACTGCCCTGTGTAGGGTGCCGTCTTTCGGGTGGGACGTTAAACGGGTGTCCTGACTCTCTGAGGTCATTAAAGATCCCATGGCACTTATCGTAAGAGTAGGGGTGTTAACCCCGGTGTCCTGGCTAAATTCCCAATCTGGCCCTCAAACCATCATGGTCACCTAATCATCCCCAGTTTACAATTGGCTCATTCATCCCCCTCCTCTCCCCTGTAACTATTCCCCAGGTCGTTGCAGTAAATGAGAATGTGTTCTCAGTCAACTTACCTGGTAAAATAACGGAAAAAATAAATAAAAAAACGTTTAAATAAATAAATGTCATCCCTCGTATGTCACCATCACACCATCTCTACACCAAACTGACATGTGTGGAGGCTGTTCCTTTACATTGACATGTGTTACACTACAGTAAATCGAGGCTATGCAATATATTTTTTTTATTTAACCTTTAYTTAACTTGGCAAGTCAGTTAAAAACAAATTCTTATTTACAATGACGGCCTACCCCGCCTAAACCCTAATCACAGACGAAGCTGGGCCAATTGTGCACCGCCCTATGGGACTCCCAATCACAGCCGGTTGTGATACAGCCTGGAAACAAACCAGGGTCTGTAGWGACGCCTCTAGCACTGAGATGCAGTGCCTTAGACAGCTGCGCCACTCGGCAGCATCTGGTTGCCGCTGAATTTACTAATGGTGGCATCTCAAAACCCTATATGGGAACAGAATATGTCACATTGTAGCACGGTAGTGGCTATACTAGTTGCATCTGACTGCTGCTGAAGCTTCTGATGGTGGCATCTCAAAACCTGCGAATCGCAGATGTGAAGATAATATCTGTCAGTCTCAGATGGGGGTGGAGGAAGTTGATGCTACAGTCCAATTAATCTAAAGGCACTGAGGTGAGACCTCAGCTATCAGCTTGGAACAGGAAACAGAATCGTACAAGACAACAACAGAGAGGTGAAAGCACCTCATTACCTGTTGTGAAGGTTGTGTTTTAACTCCTGGGACAACCGTCAACCTCTCTCTGCGTCACATCCTGTGCCATAGCAGTGCGTTACTGTGTCCAGGTCAGTACTGTATGTTCACCTTGAAGAAACCGAACAATAGTAAAGTAGACAGCCGACTGAGCTGAGCAAACATGTTCTGGTCCTTGTGAGTAATCTAATCTGTAGGTTTCTTATCTTCATCCTCTTTTGGCCATCCACCTCTACAAAGCTCTATAGTATGAACCCTCTTTGCTCTTCTCATCACTCTGTCTCAGTAGCAGTGCTGTGTGAGTGAAGGCTGGGACACCTGCCCAGAGTGATTTACCATTTGTCTGGAGAACACTGCAGTGGGACGGGCCRTGGAGAAGAGAGGTCTTGACACACTCATCCACTGGCATCTAAACATCTTCCTCTCTTCCTCCCGGCATCAAACTGTCAGGCTTTATAGTGTGGCTGTTCACACCTGATACAGGGCATCATATAATGAAGAAATAACCTCTCAGAGGGAAATAGGTTGGACGTGAAACTATTCTTTGAGTGACAAAAGGCATTCAACAGTCCCATTCTCCTCTGTGACCAGTGAATTGCACTGCACAAACTTTATGTTTCTAAACCCAGAAAACACACTAAATAAGACAACGACTTAGTTTCAAGAAGCCTACAATATTAGTCATTCAATACTGAACTTTAAACCACAATTCCCCTGTTGAGAAAATAATGCGTATTGTCCGCAATAAAATAATAATTATATTTTGGCTCAGTAGCTAAAGTACTTGGGACCTAGCTACAGACAGTGAAATGCATTAGCTGGGATTTACTTGTGCGTAGTGAGTATTGTGTATTTTCAACCCAAGTTATTTTAATATTCCCAATGAATCATGCTATTTATTCAATGTATTTAAAATAAGATGGTTGAGATATTACTCAGGCATTGAAAGTTAATTAATTACACCTGACTTTTAATTCAAACACATCAAAACTCTGGGCTTGGCGGGATACTGAGATAATAGTGAACCCTCAGTATATTCAAAATCAACATGTTCCTGACATGTTTTTCGCTTGCTGCCCATCTGAGTTAGTGGGAGGAGGGTTAAAGGCTCACTCTGGCAGCCTTGTGTTATTGTTAAAAGGGCTGTTTGATACCAGCTCATAACCATGCAATAGAAATAGGAAGTGTTTATGGCACTAAAGGAACATTTGAGGCCTTTGGAGGAAAAGAGAGAGAGAGAGAGAGAGAGAGAGAGAAGAGAGAGAGAGAGAGAGACGAGAAGAGAGAAGAGGAGAGAAGGAGAGGAAGAGAGAGAGAGAGAGAGAGAGAGAGAGAAGAGAGAGAGAGAGAGAGATGAGAGAGAGAGAGCAGAGAGAGAAGAGAGCTAGAGGAGAGAGAACGAGAGGAGAGAGAGGAGACGGAGAGAGAGAGAGAGAGAGAGAGAGACAGAGGAATTTATAGAGAGGCAATGCATGCTATCGCTTGTTTCAGATAAGACTGCATCAAATGCTGTGTGGATGATATGCCTTGAGAAAACTGTGATGTTGGAATCAGGCTTGCTTTAATCAATTAGGACATGAGCAGTTACAATTTCTCCATGTTGTATTTCTGGAGGCCTATGATCACCAGGGCATCACAACAGACTGATAACATATTATGCTCAATGTTTTCCATCCTCTCTCCCTCCAGCTTTTTATTATAGCCTCACATTTACATTTTACATTTTAGTCATTTAGCACTGGTCCCCCGTGGAAATCAAACCCACAAACCTGGCGTTGCAAGCGCCATGCTCTCCCAATTGAGCCACACAGGGCCTCCAGCCACTGTTATGTGGCTATTTGTGCTGGTGGGAGAGAGATCATCATCACAGACCTGTTTATGTTTTAATGGACATGACATTAAATGTGGAAATGTTGAATAAGTGATGTGCAATGATGCTAAACAAGAGGCAGCGGACATTATTCAGTCTTCCATTACAGGAGGTACAGTAAAAACAACTGGCTTTGGTTTCTGGTAATTGGCGAGGGATTCTGCATGAGAGCACACTAAGGCCATTCTGTCATGCTACGTGAGTTCCATTTAAAAAAGCACCAAAAAGCATATTTCTGTTCATTACTTCTACCCTTCCTACACTAAAACTAAAGCAATCGATGACAATCAGTTTGCTCTGGTGTCTTATAAGATATGTCACTCAGTAATATGACACCTAATTATTCTAGCTGTTGCCGTGCCGATGCTGGTGATCTGGGATTCGGAGAATGTCCACATAATGAGCTGCTACGTCTGTCTGGGGAACATTTTCAAAGGGCTGTCCCTTTTCTCCGGCACACAATGCTGTGTAATTGAAAATCTGAATCATTATTTTAATTGCTTAGTTTGGGAGTTAAGGTTATGAGAATGTCACATCGCTCTATGAAGAGGTACAAAGAAAAGAGTGACATATAAACAGGATATATATGTGCTATTGCTTGCTCTTTGGGGTCAAGGTTGGGTTTCTGTGAAGCACTTTGGGAGTGTGGAGGTAAAAAACACTTTTGAAATACGTTTGATTGATGGTTCAACATCTGCAGTTCTGTTTTAATTCAGTTGAATGATGGTTGATGGCCTTGTGGAGGCTGTGAACTGTAGGAGAAGTGTAAATATGAGGATGTTATTCACCTGTAGTTGGTACTTATCTTTCTCTTTTTCTCCAATCCAACAATCCAACAATCCAAGATGGCTTATCAAGGTAATTTAGTCCCTGCAATCAGCAAACTATTTTCTAGCTTTCGATCCTTTGTCTTTGATGCTACAATGACTTGTTAGTTAGCAAGCTCAGGGGCTTAGCGCTGAGTGAAATAACCTATTTATTGTGAACATCTTCCATAGACCTGCGATTCTGTGTGATGTTGTACTACAGAGTGTCTTTCTTTGTTCAAACAGCAATGTTTTACACAGTATAGCCTAGGTAGTTATGCTGTGATCGCTGGCTAAACACAGATTTTATAAGGACCATTAATCTGACAGGAGGCTAATCTGATCCAGTTATCTATCTACTTCCAGGCCGGATAGCAGGCAGGCACCGCTATGCATAGGTAATGTTTCATTAATATGAAACTATGATTCATCTAGATGATATGTCTCTATTATCTTCGAGAAATAAGATGGATAGATTATCAGTGTGATTATCAGATCAGGAAGATAATCATGTCTGCCAATAATAGAGGTGGCCATTATCATCAGATATAATAAAAGAGAGATAGAGGTCTGGGCTGCTCTCAAATGGCAGCCTACTCCGTATTTAGTGCACTGCTTTTGACCAAAGGAAAAGTCCTATGGGCCCTGGTCAAAGTAGTGCACTATATAGGGAACAGGTTGCCATTTGGGACGCAGCCCTAGATGTAGATACTGTAGATTAAATTACACTATTGGCCACTAAACTGACAGGACTATAGGCTTTATTAGTGTTTAAACACAAAACGACCTTACCTCAGACTTTATCCTCTTCTTTCATTGTTTTTAAGGTATACACAGTCTATATCAAGGATTAATTGCAAAGGTGGACAACTAAGTTAATGAAATATAAATATACTGTTTCACTCATTATTAATGCATAATGACTAACAGCGCAGTATTAATATAGCAGAGGTTTGAGATAATTAGATGGGTGTGGTGCTATGAGACTAGAACTGGTTTCTCTGTTTAATGGCATGATGTCATTGCCAGGCTCCTGGGAATGTTGAGTAGAGGTCTGCAGTCACATACCGTATGACAAAATAGATAGAAAGGAATGTCTTAGTTGTCTTGAATGACTGACTTAGTTTAGTTTTAGAATTCATCTGTTATGACACGTGCATATATTCCAGCTTACGGTAAGATACAGTAACATGGAAATTAAGCTAGCCCGCTAACTCGAGGCAGGTACTTTCCAGACAGGGCAAGTAGAAAATGTGGGTGAAAATGTGTCTTTTCCATTATCGCATAGCAGATTCTGGACATAGGCTAGTAGAAATTGTGGTCTACGAGCCCGGCTGGCCAGTGCCCAAAATACTTAAGTTCCATCACTGTACAGTAAGATATCTCAGATATGAACCCTTTACACCCACTCGTGGGAATTGGCCTAAATGTATAGGGCTAAATTGAAAATAATTTGCATGACCATGGTGGCAATTGAAAGGCAACAGTTTGGAGATAATGGGGAATGATTAGACCAAAGGTGAGTATACATAATGGAAAAACATTGACACTGTATATGACATGAATTTTATGATTTGGAAATGTGAAGTGCACAATTGGATTGTTTTGCAATTGGGTGTTTGGCATTCTTGAATGACATCAAAGCGTTATTTATTATAATGTTACTGTACAGCCACTATGTTCTAGGTGCTTATTAGTGCCCAAATCTGCCATTTACAACCCGTATACAGGTACAAGGTGTAAATTGCTACCAAAGATCTACTAAACCATTCATATTTTCTCTCTACTCTGCTGGTAATTCCAACACACCCACACGTCAACATCACTGGTCATTTATTGATTTACGGGTAGTTTGCCGTGGGCGAGGCCTTGGTTGCTGGATTGCCTTGGTGGAGGAGGATGAGGAGGAGGAGGCAAAGGGCCAGCAACAAATATGTGTGCACGTACACACACACACACACACACACACACACACCCCGGGGCTGAGGGCTGTGGGCGAGGCAGAGGTAGAGAGGGAGCAGGAGAAGTGAGGTGCATGGATGCTGGAGGGCAGCAGTGTTGCATTAATTAGAGCTTGTGGGGGGAAATGGCTTTTAGGGAGGAAAGTCTGCAGGGATAGTTCTCTGTCCTGAATGCAYTCAGAAGACTTCTCAGTTCTAGCAGTATGATGAGGAATAGCTCAGTTACTCAGACAGATGTGTCCATGAGAAGAGTGGAAATGGAATGGAACACGCACACTATGAAAGTGTCCCTAGACTAATATATGATGTGTATCAAAAATGCATGGTGGAAAAGTGCATGGTGCTATAAATGTAAGTTGCGTGTGGAAACAACATTAGCTTGACACCACACACACCTGCACAGTTGTTGCTGATTGAGAACGTCAACCATCTGTTCTGTAAAATAGTTATGTGAAAATGTTGAAAGTGTATACTAATATAGACCTGCATTCAATCAGATCAACCGACAACCACACAGCTGATACAGTGTTTTGGCGAAGTCRGAGGAGGTATAACTGCATTGGAGCTGTCAAATCAGTGAGCAGCTTCTCTTGATCATTGTCATGGAGCCACACAGGTCCCACTCACGTTAGAAGTTCAGAACGGGAAAGTGTAGGATATATGGAAATAATTGTGATCAAACTGAAAATCATTCAACAAAATAATGAGGATTTCTATCAGCCTAATCGAGGTGTAGATTACTTCTCACATTCCAGTGTTCCAACTTGTAAACAATGCTGCATGAGATTTCCTCATAATGAGACTCCGTGCAGCCAATCACAATGTCCGCTTTAGATATAATGCCAGGAGAGATTTGTGGATTTGACAGCTTTAATGCATTTCAACCCCAGACACAGCGGATGTTGGCTAAAGCTGATTGAATAGAGCCCATAGTGTCTCTCTCTCTCTCTCTCTCTCTCTCTCTCTCTCTCTCTCTCTCTCTCTCTTGCTCTTCCCCCTTTGTCTCTCACCCTCCCCCCTATGTCTCTCTCACACTCTCTGTGGCCATTCATGCTTCTCTTTGTGTGTGCATCCAACATGTAAGTTACATTTTTCTTATCCCAGACCATTTAGTTCCCCATATCAACGTGGGAGAACAAAGGGTAGCGTAGAGAAAAGATGAACACCCCTGTCTCCTTTCTCTAAAGAAGGAAACCTCTGCACTAATCATTGCTGTAGCTCACCTGAACATCCTTCAATGACACAAAACCTCTAAGGGAGCCTTGGTTATTTTTCAAGGCTGCTGAAAGGCACAGGAAACATAATGACATTAGCATTCCTTTCAATTGGTGTATTTTGGGGCAAAGAAATCGGGTTTCTATAATTCGCTCTGTCTAAAAAAAGGTAGAAGGTCTAAAGCRCCAAAGGGAGCCACAGTAACTGTTAACCCACTCAGTGTCAGTCGCTTTAAAGACAATTCACACAACCACATACAGGGGTGGTGGGGCTCCAGAGGTGTCAATTCAACCTGGGGCAATGTGATTTGTATTCACACCTAAGAGAAAACTATATATCATTGGGAATGTCTTGTTGTTTAGCTGCCTGTCAGTCAAAAACCGGTTTATGTTTAAGTGCATCTAAACCAGCTGTTGCTTCGGGGCTTTATGGTTATTTCTTTAAAAGCTTACCAGACACACCGTCATAAGACATACAGGACATGCAGTGGCTGAAAGAGGCTACAATGCTGGCATGCACATTCATCAGGAAATGGTGTCGTTAGTGAAAATAGTAAATAACACTTTGCTATTGAAGTAGCAACATGACTTGAATCATCAAATATTATGTTTGTTTTTTGTTGCTTGTAAATATTTGACAGTGAGTCCACAGTTAAAGACAGCACAAAGCTTGACTGTTGATTCCCAAAGAGACAAACCAGAAATAATGCATAATACATATGCTAAATGCATCCCTGTGCACAACACAGTGTAGCAGAAATGTATCAGGCAAGATGCATTCTTGCATTCGTTTGAAGACATCAAGGCAATTACTGTTTGTCCCCTAGAGAAATACTTAGGAGGACAGTACTTGTATTCTATTTTAGGTAGGGTTACTTCAAGATGTAGAAATGCATCCATTTATGAGCCCCAAGATAAAAAATAACCCTTATGAATAAAGCTGACATCATTTCAAAGACTTGAAAAACAAACTGTCAGTTTGAAGGTGTACAACTCAACTTCACAGATGAGAGAGAGACCGACAGAGAGTGAGAGAGAGAGACAGAGAGGTTTATTGGGTATTGTACCATATGATTTTCATACCACTGATGCAGTCTTCATACATCACCCACACACTAAAGTAGGTGAATGACCCTAATACAGCAAGCTGTGAACCAGACCCTCCCACCACAGTTTTTTTWAACCTTTATTTAACTAGGCAAGTCAGTTAAGAACAAATTCTTATTTTCAATGACGGCCTAGGAACAGTGCGTTAACTGCCTTGTTCAGGGGCAGAACGAAAGATTTGTACCTTGTCAGCTCAGGGATTTGATCTTGCAACCTTTCGGTTACTAGTCCAACGCTCTAACCACTAGGCTACGCTGACTCCCTCCCCACACTCTCTAGGCCATTGTACTACCCACAACCCAATAGCTTGATTATTGTATTCGCAATGAGTGCTTCCGCCGTATACATTCTTGTTGAGTATTGTTGAGAGGTAGAAGTTTCTGTCAGAGTGAAGAAGCTAGTTTGTTGCTCCCCTCTTAGAAGACAAGCTGGATTTCTGCGTTGTTCTGTTCCGCTTGCTTGGCTCCGTCTCAAACTTCCAGAGCAGCAGCTAGAGAAGCTTCTCCTCCATTAATTGGGACCCATACCATGAGCTTGTCGCTACAAAACGTGGTCGTGCTGCCTCACAGCCGGGGGAGATGTATCAGGGTCAGACTCCCACGGCTTGGAGGAAGAACCAGCCAGACCTTCACATAATCCTGCTCTCATTGGCGGGCGGAGACATTCACCTCCACGAGCGGAGCTGGAGGGCGGAGGGCGGGGGGAGGGGCGGACAGACTGAAGGGTTTAGGGTTGTTGAGAGGCACAGAGTCTAGAGTCTACCAGTGCTCCCTCTTTGTATTCAGGGATGGATCAATGGCTGGTGCCAGAGATAGCAGCATCTTCATATAAGGTTTTAAATGAAAGGATTTTTTTTTTTTTATCGATACATCTGCAAGGTTTTAAATGAAAGGACATCTTTTAAAATCGATACATCTGCGCTCAAGAGGGCTGCTAGTAGAAGATTTTGATGAGGGCACACAATAAGATATATCATGAAACATTAATGTGCTGCCATGATAACATATTTTTGTGCCATATTTTACTCATTGACACATGTTTTAACAAGATTGATTTTGGAGGAGAGAGTATTTTTCAAACTCATAGTTCAGTGCAATTTTGTTCAGAAGGAAAAATGTAAAGCTCTGTAGCATCACTATCCTGAAATAAGCCTTTAAGTCATAGATATCCAACAATCAATATAGTTTTTAGAATATTTTATATTTCAAAACATTTGTAATTTCCAGCCATGACCATGTGATGTGTCGTTTGTGGCTATTTGCCGCTGTGATGCTTCAACAAAACCCAGGGCAAGGGATTCTGGAGCCAAGAGCTGACCGTGACCTCATAAAACAATACAACGTCTGGGGAAAATTGCTTCAATCTGCCAGACCTCTCAAACTGTATTAAAGGTTTCAGACTCTTAGGCAGCCTCCAGTCATTCTTCAAAGGGAGATATAGCATCTCCTGAACCAAAGACTCCATAAGGCCATGTTCCATTGGCAGGCTCAGTGGATTAGAAGCTACCGCATCTCTAATGTGTCACTCAGTAGGGTTTCGCCCCACATAAGCTTTCATCAGCTTGTCAATTACATGGAGAAGATAACCTTTTTGTAAATCACAAAATGCATTAAGGCAGAGAGGAACTGATCGACAACCTCGCCCTCTACACACACAGATACCCTTTAAGTACACTCCCGGCCGCCTTCGTATAAGTCACCTACACAATCTGTATATCTAAGTTCCTGTCAACGCTTTCTCTATGGTATCTGACTACAGGAAGGGTTGCTGCACCATCACAAAGCCTTATAGTACAGTATGTGCCAGCGCTGAGTCCTTGGATAGCACCCCCTTCCTTCTTTTATCAAGATATTGCATTTAACCGCCTACATGGGGAATGGGAAGTAAAGTTCAAGGCTGCTTTTCATTTACAGTATATAATTATCTTTTTCTAGTTTTTATGACATTGATTATTCTTCATGCTCTTCCTCAGTGCTCTCCTCCCACGGTGGTGAGAGATATGTATGTAGCTTCAGGGAACTACAAAGGTCTTACTCAGCCAGCCCAGCAACACTAGCAGCTTATAGCCTGTTGTACTGTTTGTTTTTCCTTCTCTGTCGTGATTATCTTCGGAGGGACTTTGGACCGGGGGCTTGTTCTGTAGAACATGGACTGTTCCTGATACAGCCAGCCAGCCATCTGTTGACTTTGAAGTCTTCAAGTTGTCTCATAAAGCCCACGCAATACTGCAGCAGAAGCATCCWGGCTGCATTCTATTTGTGTTTCCCTTTTTGCCATCCCCCTCATTCGATCAAATATTTGCCCTTGTATATAGCACCGTTAAATTAGGTTTCTAGACCTTTACTCTCATTTAGAAGGAAGTTAAACTCCTTTCTATTATGGAATGTTATCTTGTTTGAGCCAGACTTTCAAAGTGACTTAACGTGTGTGCTCATTCAAAAAATTAATTAATTCCACAAATTTTTCCGTCAGCTTCAGGAACTTAGATGATGCTATTAGTTGTCTGCAATGAGGGAATGCAAAATTGATTTATGCTTTGAACAGCAGCACAGAGCTACACATGTGGTATATTTATTTAACCTTTATTTTGACAGGGAGTCAGACCTTGGTCTCTTTTCCAGATGGGCCTTATATAGCACGACAATACACATCAAAATACATGAAACTACACATTCATATACACAATATATGAAAATACTTTTGTTGTAGCCAGTAGAGATGTTTGGATTCTCAGGATCAGAGAATGTCTGTCCATTCTCTCATCAGTTGACTAGCTCTCACAGCTTCAGAACGTCACTTCAAAGACAACAAAAAGTGTTCAGATTCTTTCTGAATTCAATTGAGAGCAGCTGGAGACTATCACTATTTTATTTTCTAAACCTTTCTAAATCACCATATTATAACTGTAGGGTCAATGTTCCATAGAGATCAAATATTGTCATTGATAAAGACATTATTGATAATGCTACCATTACTTTTTCAATTGCCTTTTTTTGGAGTAGACCAACTTTCAGGATTGTATTGCTTGTTCTGTACATCATAAGAACTGAAATAGTGGGTTGCCGTCTTTGTCTCGAATAATGTCTCTAAAACGTACCTTTAAAGTTACACAACATTAAAAGAAAAAAATACATTTGAGTGAGAAATTAGCAGAAATATTGCATATCACGTGGCATTATTTGATCAGATAGTGTGGAGATAAGAAGACAGTGCATTAGTGAGCTGTCAGATGAAACAGAATGGAATGTTTCCCTGGGGAATGGGAGTCTTCATATTAAGACAGCAGAATCTGGGTGGAATTTGGAACACATTGTCCCTGGTTTCATCCATTTAAATGGCCATTTATTATTCATGGTTACATGTGGAGATCTGTTCACTATTAAACAAACACTTACAGAGGAAGGACAAGAGTTAAAAACATACCAAATAAAACTATTGTAAAATAGACGTGTCCATAAATGAATGTATAGTATATATATATAAACTGGAAATACAGGCCTAAGTGTTGTTGTTCACTAGTATGGTTAGCAATTGGGGGAGGGTGATATGGGTGGAGGGTAATAAAGGAAATATACACTACCGTTCAAAAGTTTGGGGTCACTTAGAAATGTCCTTGTTTTTTGAAAGAAAAGCAAATTTTTTTGTCCATTAAAATAACATCAAATTGATCAGAAATACATTGTAATGTTGTAAATGACTATTGTAGCTGGAAACGGCTGATTTTTAATGGAAAATTACATAGGCGTACAGAGCCCATTATCAGCAATTATCACTCCTGTGTTCATGGCACGTTGTGTTAGCTAGAAGGCCAGCATCCCGGAGTCGCCTCTTCACTGTTGACGTTGTGACGTTGTGTTTTTGAGGTACTATTTAATGAAGCTGCCAGCTGAGCACTTGTGAGGTGTCGTTTCTCAAACTAGACACTCTTGCTCAGTTGTGCACCGGGGCCTCCCACTCCTCTGTCTATTCTGGTTAGAGCCAGTTTGCGCTGTTCTGTGAAGGGAGTAGTACACAGCGTTGTACAGAATCTTCAGTTTCTTGGCAGTTTCTCGCATAGAATAGCCTCCATTTCTCAGAACAAGAATAGACTGACAAGTTTCAGAAGAAAGTTCTTTGTTTCTGGCCATTTTGAGCCTGTAATCGAACCCACAAATGCTGATGCTCCAAATACTCAACTAGTCTAAAGAAGGCCAGTTGTATTGCTTCTTTAATCAGTACAAAACTTTTCAGCTGTGCTAACATATTGCAAAAGGGTTTTCTAATGATCAATTAGCCTTTTAAAATGATAAACTTAGATTAGCTAACACAACGTGCCATTGGAACACAGGAGTGATGGTTGCTGATAATGTCTCTGTACACCTATGTAGATATTCCATAAGAAATCTGCCATTTCCAGGTACAATAGTAATTTACAACATTAAAATGTCTACACTGTATTTCTGATCAATATTTGATGGTATTTTAATGGACAAAAATGTGCTTTTCTTTTCAAAAACAAGGACATTTCTAAGTGACCCTAAACTTTTGAATGGTGGTGTATGTATTTGCAAAAAATAAATATGGGGGATTGGTGATGAGTAAGTATGCAGACAACTAAACTCAGCAAAAAAAGAAACGTCCTCTCACTGTCAACTGCGTTTATTTTCAGCAAAATTAACATGTGTTAATAATTGTATGAACATAACAAGATTCAACAACTGAGACATAAACTGAACAAGTTCCACAGACATGTGACTAACAGAAATGGAATAATGTGTCCCTGAACAAAGGGGGGGGTCAAAAGTAACAGTCAGTATCTGGTGTGGCCACCGGCTACATTAAGTACTGCAGTGCATCTCCTCCTCAAGGACTGCACCAGATTTCCAGTTCTTGCTGTGAGATGTTACCCCACTCTTCACCAAGCACATGCAGGTTCCGGACATTTCTGTGGGGAATGGCCCTAGCCCTCACCCTCCCATCCAACAGGTCCCAGACGTGCTCAATGGGATTGAGATCGGGCTCTTCGCTGGCCACGGCAGAACACTGACATTCCTGTCTTGCAGGAAATCATGCACAGAACGAGCAGTATGGCTGGTGGCATTGTCATGCTGGAGGGTCATGTCAGGATGAGCCTGCAGGAAGGTACCCATGAGGGAGGAGGATGTCTTCCCTGTAACGCACAGCGTTGAGATTGCCCGCAATTACAACAAGCTCAGTCTGATGATGCTGTGACACACCGCCCCAGACCATGATGGACCCTCCACCTCCAAATCAATCCCGCTCCAGAGTACAGGCCTCGGTGTAACGCTCATTACTTCGTCGATAAAAGCGAATCCGCCCATCACCCCTGGTGAGACAAAACCGCGACTCGTCACTAAGAGCACTTTTCTGCCAGTCATGTCTGGTCCAGCGACGGTGGGTTTGTGCCCATAGACAATGTTTTTGCCGGTGATGTCTGGTGAGGACCTGCCTTACAACAGGCCTACAAGCCCTCAGTCCAGCTCTCTCAGCCTATTGCGGACAGTCTGAGCACTGATGGAGGGATTGTGTGTTCCTGGTGTAACTCGGGGAGTGTTGTTTGCCATCCTGTACCTGTCCCGCAGGTGTGATGTTCGGATGTACTGATCCTGTACAGGTGTTGTTACACGTGGTCTGCCACTGTGAGGATGATCAGCTGTCCGTCCTGTCTCCGTGTAGCGCTGTCTTAGGCGTCTCACAGTACGGACATTGCAATTTATTGCCCTGGCCACATCTGCAGTCCTCATGCCTCCTTGCAGCATGCCTAAGGCACGTTCACGCAGATGGCAGGGACCCTGGCATCTTTATTTTGGTGTTTTTCAGAGTCAGTTTGGCCGGGGTAGACCGTCATTGTAAATAAGAATTTGTTCTTAACTGATTTGCCCAGTTAAATAAAGGTCAAAAAAATTAAATTCCAAACAAAAAAAAGTCAAATTGTGCAGTTGATTGTCCATAATAGTCACAGATCGTCATCCAACTGTAATGTGAATTTCAACATATGATGCAGTGATCCTCAACGAAAACATATGATGCAGTGACCTCCAACAGAACAGATGGTTGCAGTGATTCTCAACAACACAGTGGAAACAGATGATTGCAGTGATCCTCAACAGAAACAGATTGATGTGCAGTGATCCTCAACAGAAACAGATGATGCAGTGATCCTCAACAGAAACAGATGATGCAGTGATCCTCAACAGAAACAGATGATGCAAGCTTTCCTCTCTTCACAAGAAAAATGAATATAATCCTGTTTTATGCCATATAGCCAACACCACTGTCCAACGCCTGTCTAAAGCCACAACCCTAGATGGGCACCACTAAAAACACCACCATCAGACCGTCTGAAAAACAGACTGACAGGCCAGGGTGACCTGCTTTCTGCTCTATATCAAATGTAAGTTGACAAGAAAAACATCCATTCCTCTCTCAAATACTTGAAAGAGAAACCATTCAAAGATATAGCAGACTTTTTTACCCTTTCTTTTTCATGTGATGCAACTCTCGGTAAATACTTTTGTAACTGTTCTCTTTTTATTGAAAATGTATTTCACCTCAATATTAAAAGAAGAGCCCTGAGAATTCATCCATCTGCCGTGACGTTAATAAGCAATATAGTGTGTATTATCAAGCAAATAGGTATAAGGCAGTGATGCATGGCAATATGCATGAATTTACAACATGGTACAGACTACTAGCGAAACACCCATCCACAGAATAGATAGATTCAACCATCCAAATTAGCCACAGCTTTTGTTCGTTTGTATTGCTACAGAGAAACATAGCAAGAGTGACAAACTGTGAAATTCCATGCCATATCCAATGACCAAACAATGATTTTATTACAATGTGTTTTCTTTCTGTGGACACATTACAAAATGAGTCTCTGTTGTGAACTCTGATGCATAGCAAAGGAATGGCAAAAGGATTGTATTTGTATGTGAGCCAGCATCAGTGACATTTGCAGGTAGCTAGCTTCACCGTCAGAGGATAGACAGCAAGGCAAAAGGATTTAAAAACTGATTATAATGAAACCACTTTATATGCAAAGGAGGGCTTTAAATGGCCTTAAAAGAGCACCATGGCAGTTATATAAATGACCTTCTGTTTCCCTCTGTGTTCTCCCCTCTTTATTAATCTATTCTCAGATGAGAAGCAGCACAAACTACTGTTTTACCTCAAAGTTTGTTTTTCCTGAGATTTTTTCCCCCCATTTGACTTTTTCCTTCGTAAGTATCCTCGCTGCAAGGTAAATGACTCGTATACCAACAGTACAGAGCCACAGAGCTGCAGCGATAGCTAGGCCTAGCTAAAAGGTGACTTTTCAGATCATGAACTATTTATTGACATTCTGCACTGTGCTTCTATGCGCTGCACCATCCATTCAGAGAGAGGAAGAGAGGAACAATGCATCTCATGGATGTGAAACAAGAATTCCGGGAGAGACTGAATTTGAGTCAATTTTTCTAACCTGGCAATTCATTTGTCATCCTCCCGTCCCGGCCGGAAGCCTGGCTGATACCTCCCAGGTTTTTCTGATTAAATAGGAGAGAATTAATAACAGGTGTCTAAAGGAAGGGGAAGTAGACTCACCTCCCAGCCCAGAAAACCACACACAGCTTCTTGTAAGGACAGGACAGGGCAAGCAATAACCTAAAATCTGCAATTAGATGAAAAAGGACTGTCTGAGACCTTGGCCTGTAGTGTGTTCACCATGTCACCTCAGCTTGGTCGCATGGTTTATAGATCTATTGTGGCATAGAGCTAGGCTGTGTTGAGCATTTCAGATAAATACAGGCTTTGCTTAGCATTTCATATTCCGTAGGTGGGCTGTTTGTGTTGGAACAAATGCTAAATATATTTTCCTATTTGAGAGCTCAAAACCACATCAAACTTAGATCCCAAACTACCTTCACTATATAAACTATGACAGATTGTCTGCTTATTACACTACGTAAGCTAAATTTTGATTAGATATACAATTTAGGGAAATATAATATATCTAGAGGATTTTATATCTATTCTATTGTGTCTTTTTTATGGAATTGTTCCATATTTTCTCATAATCTGCCCTTCTGTGCCTTTTAAATGGAAAATAAATGGAAGTCACATGGATGCTCAAAGTGCATGATGTTCTGTGTCTACTGTCTAGGTAACGAATTCAGGAGAATCTTTGATTACCTGTAATGTGGTTAGGGGTAATGGTGGCCTGTCTCTTAGGATCCAACCCAGAACCAAATTATATTTCAAATCCATTAAATGTTACCTCAGATCCATGATTTGCTTCCAGCAAGCAGCAACCCAGGGCAACGGGGTAATTGAATGTTAAACCTGGAGCCAGGAAGGGATAGGTCCCTGAGCAAGTCTTCTGTGCAAGGTGGAATATTGTTATGTACTGAGTAATAATTGATCTATGGCACCTCTCAAGGAGCTGTCTCTTATACACATCTAGATGTGTATAAGAGACAGGCACAATGCAGAACCAGAACCGTCATTTGTTGTAAATACACACTGCCACATTGGAAATAATATATAGCGGATAGATTGACGGATAAATAACAATTATTAAATTAAGGTCTATATTTAGCTCGTCACCGGGGCTGCTACTGATTGAAAGGTTAAGGGGATAGAGGAAACACATTTAATTGCACTAGCTAGGAGAGAGAATCCAAAAGAGAGAGAGAGAGAGAGAGAGAGAGAGAGAGAGAGAGAGAGAGAGAGAGAGAGCTCCATTTCCAGAGTGGTGTTGGTGCTTTGAAATATCAGACTAGTTTGCACTTCCAACACAGAATTCGATCATCACAGAGCCCGGGCCTATGAATAACCGCATGCATTTACAATGATTGGGTGTAAATAGCTGCTATATGAGCCGTTATTTCTGTCATTGTGTGTTACAGTGTAGAGGCAGCACTGACTGGGTCAGACAGAGTCCTTTATCATTTCAACCCCTGGGCATTGATGGAGGACACAGGGCTGTAGGAAGAAAAAAGAAGAACAAAAAAACTTCTCAGTGAGCTGCATTTATAGTTGTACTGTACACAGAAAAGACACATAAATAAAACTCCATAAATAGGAATGTATTAAGCCCAGTGACAGTTCCACTCTATTGTTTTGTGCCTAGCTAATTGGCTACTGTGGGTGAGCTGGGTTCTCAGGAAGAAATCTTCTAAAGAGAAGAGAATAGTTTTAACAGCTACAGTATTAAACATATCTGCTCCCTGGGACCAGCAGTATAACAGATCCATGTTCCTCCTGCTAGTCKTCTCTTCTATTTAATGGCATCCTTCACTGTGGAGCCCAGACAGACGAGCACCACACTCAATACTGGATCAATCATCGGACCAATTTACCAATTAGGCTCATTATTCTCTATAAATAAACACATCTCTCTCTCTCCTGAGATGCTGTGTCTGCTTCCAGGCAGGCAATCAGTGCACAGCCAAACACTTGACACCGATCTGATGCTGCATGCGGTTGAAGTGTAGTATGATACACAAGTATTTGATTTGGGACTATGATGATTATCTCTAATCTAATGACCTAAAGAACTTCACATAATAATGACAGGAATTATGATAAGTAACTGTAATATATTATTGTAGCTACTGTTAAAAACTCAAACAGTCATATAATTGGATTGGATATTATTGTATGTGGATTTTTAAAAGATGGTGCTGTTCACAATCGTTGTCTAAGTTTTTAGTAACAAAGCCATAACCATTTTCCATCTAGCTATATTGAGATAAAAAGCAATATCTAACTTTATTGTTTTGGTTACATATCAAAGGTTTATATAATCTGTGTCTAATAAAAATGTTATGCAAATGCAATATGAAGAACAGACTGTCTGCTACTGTATAGACTAAGTATCAAGATTACATGGCTTTCCCCAGGATCCTTATCATATCACTGCATCGTACCAAATGACATCACAACTGAAAAAATCCCTGTGAAAGAAACAGTGTCCGCTGAAATCAGTGTGACGAATACAGTATGACTCACTAAGGTGATGTCTAAATCAGTTGGAAACYGTRCAGTTAACATTTCATGCCCTGTTCTATAATTCATGGTAAAAGGATGATACAACAGTACTTGGCTGCATCCTCTCCTCCCCCGGCAGCCTGCCTCTCTGCCTGAATGACTGTCTAGCTGCAGCTGCTTGTAACCTCCGTCTCTATGATACACAAGCTGCTGCAGCTAACGTCCTGCACTGTAGTACTGTAGCAGGGGAAAACATCTCATTCATACTGAAGACATGTCACCAGCTCTCAGAGACATTGGCATTGTCTTCAGTATCTGTACTGAACAAAGTCTCTGCCTGGGATTATTTCCGATCACTAGTTTCTTTCTACACAATGTACAGATCTATGATTATGTCATGTATTTGTGTCCTATCGAAGAGATGAATATGCACAAGAGGGACTCGTGTAGGTCWCCTGTGCACTGTCATTAGGACCTTATACTAGACAGATCATGCAGTCATAAAATGTGTTTTAAAGAGCATCAACGAGCCCAGTAGAAGTCCTTTAAAATGTACATTGTCTCTCTAGATCATGTGTTGGTAACTAGGAACAGTACYGTGTCACCTGGAAGTGCTCAGGAGATGTTTCTCAGAATAGAAGAGAGAGGACTGGTTATTGACTCAGAAGTACGCCCAAGTGTACTTTATGATTTAGTGCAGCGAGCCATCAACTCTTCGAGCAATGTGCACCAAACAAAAAAGCATTTTATCAATATYCCATCACAGTAGGTTTCTCCTGTTAATATACCCCAGCACATCTTTGCAACCTCTTAAGACCTCACATTGGCCATTTTATCAGGTCAGATGTGTTGCTCATGGGACTGTGTTGAATTAAATAGACTGCCACTGGTCATGTCAGTCCATCCAATAGGCTTTTATGTCAAGTACGGTATTCTGGCCTCTGCATTTTTCATTCAGGCTCCAGTTCACCGTAGGGCATTTTTCTATTAGTAGTCCATTTAAGTTGTCTAGGCCTACTCAACAACCAGCAAGGTCTGCAAAGATAGCAAAGTAATTTTTATATGCATAGATATTGTGCAACGTTTCAATCTGAATTCCATCTTTTATGTAATGGCATATACTTTAAATGTAATAAAGTCATTCGTATTAGGAGTTATCTTCATAACAGTTAAGGACATTGAAATGCACTATGTGATGGATTACATTCTATTCTCATCATTTTGTATGAGGATTCGCTGTGTCCTCTCCTATAGAGATTCTGTCACATTTGAAAGAGCCTTGCCTCTTGGTTATAGAAGCAAGGCTGTTCAAGTTCATTCATCTCTAAAATGACTGAGATTAAAATTCAGGAATACTGTTTCCTCTCATTTTACATCTGATACTGATGAGGATTTGCAGAAAGAAATTGCATCCTTGAGGACATTGTCTATTTCCTTCCAGTGGTTTCATTTGCTTTTCCTCATGGAGGAAATTATATTCCTGTTATCATTGTTGTTGTATGAAAGGGAATTAAGTTAGCAATGGGTATTAATAATTTGGTCGCTCTCCAAGAGACACATTTTTCTATGATGACCCACCAGAGGGTATATCCACAAAAGGAAATTGATTATAGCAGACACTGAGCTCATTATACAAACTTGTCCTTCAGCAGACTGTACCTACAGCCCTTATTGAGTTTAAAGGTCAAGAACCAAGAAAACAGCAGCACAACAATAATAATTCAGTCTGAAGTAATGGAAGGAAGATATTGAACGAGAAAACATTCATATTTTTTCCTGTGACAGCAGTGTAAACCCGTATTTATCGTTCAAATAAATAAAACAAACCTCCGCTGATTGTTATAGATTTTTCTCCCCCATAGAAGCTGATTAATTTGCACTGACAGGGAAGAGTGTTACTCACTGGAAAATAATGCAAATCAGCACTTCTCTTTATAGGCCTGTGGACTGAATCCACATCAGCCTGTAAGAATACAGGGGGGTTAGTACTAAACTGGCGTTTTAGAATGGATTGTATTACACTACAGTATAATATGCATGCCTTTTTCTCAGTCAGGCCTACAATCCGGTCCTAGAGATGTAGTATGTCAAGATGGAGGAGGATGAACGAAAGGGGGTTGCGCTTGTTGGTATGAGGCTAGGTAGAAGCCACTATGGAGTGATGCAGAACATTACATCCCAGCTTGTGATGTGCATGGTTTTTCTCAGATACCTTATTATGTGGAGATGGAGGAAGCGGCGTGGCTGGCATGAGGCAGAGGTGAACCCACTATGGAGAGGGACGCAGAGTGTTTCTTGAGATGTGGATTATGATATTCATCATATGGGCAGATTGCCATTAGCTCAGGTGTGGTAATCCAAACGGCTCTCCATGATACATAAGGGTTCCTCAGATGATTGCGACCCTGAAGAGATGGGAGTTGTGCCTTGAAACCAGAGCGTAACCTCTTCACCGGTAGTTGGGGCAGGCGACTAACACCAGAGGGCTCTTCAAGACCATCAGAGAATCAGCTTCCTGTTTGTTTCACTGCTAACCTTGGAACACTGGGCACTGTGGTTTGGAGGTGCTATGTATTTTCTCTTGAAGATCCACAAGACAGCACACTTCACTGTAAGAAAATAGCACCAGTTATACTCTTCTCTTGTTTGATGCTATGGCCATACAGACCAGATCTCACTGGTAAAACCAGGGGTGAAAGTAGATACAGGACGGGTATCCCGGTACGGGAAGTGTCTTTGAACAGGGTATGGTAGTAGATGCCAGGCGCACTGGTTCGTCTCATGAACTGCAACGCTGCTGGGTTTTTCACGCTCAACAGTTTCCTGTGTGTATCAAGAATGGTCCACCACCCAAAGGACATCCAGCCAACTTGACACAGCTGTGGGAAGCATTGGAGTCAACATGGGCCAGCATCCTTGTGGAACGCTTTCGACACCTTGTAGACTCATGCCATGCCCTGCCGAATTGAGGCTGTTCTGAGTGTAAAATGGGGGATGCAACTCAATATTATGAAGGTGTTCCTAATGTTTGGTATACTCAGTGTAGAATCCCATTTAATGTCATACGATCTCTGTGGGCCTAGTAGCCGAGGCCTACTGTAGTAAAAATGTGTCATATCACTTTTAACATCATTACCTTTTAAAGTGGCATAAATACAGCCAGTCATGATGTTTTCATCTGATTGTGAACAATCACTTCAAAAAGGCGCTCCTGTAGGCTTCCCGCGAACGTTCGTCCACTCACAAAATAATTTCAGCATGCATACAGTGCACTGTGCACCCGCAATTTGATGTATGAAAAGAGACATCTGTTACAAAACAACAACATGTATTGTAATGACATTCTGCAATTGTCATTAATCCTACACTTGTAGCCTGAATTGATGCATCCACTGCTGTCCACGCGCATCTCGGTCTCCGCCACTCATCTCCGCCTTGGCAAAATGTAAGTGTTCTCATCAAACCACAATGCAATTTAGAGCATAAAACAGCTGGTTTTGAATCAATTCGCACATTTTTCATGTGGCTGACATGCTGTAATCAGTGGCAAAAAAATAGGTGGGTAAACTTGTGGTGAAAAAAGTAACTCTCCCTATACATTCCATGCATTTTTCTGCAAACGGTAGGTAAATTGTCCAGCAACAAAACAAAGGTGGGTAAAATGTGTTTAATTGTGTTTACCCTCCACTACACCACTGGCGGTAATGTTGAATAATGGTGTAATAGCCAATAGTTTTCATGGCATTTTGAGTTAATTATTGTGATACACTGTAGGCTCACGTTTTACCCCCACGGCATACCACCTTTATTTAACGGCTTACTTTCACCCCTGGGTAAAACAAAGGTTACTGAGTGCCAGCTGTGTGTTGATTCTGTATGCAGAGACGTTTCCACAACTGACAGTCATAATTCTTCTATTGCAGACAGAGGAGGATGAGGGACGTGTTTTCGTTAGGACAAATAATCACCCTCGAGCAGGTGTACAACTCTGGCAGAAGATAGTCTGAGATATGGTCATGGAACTTGCAGACACAACAACAAAGTGTGGCTGACACAAGGGTCCTGTCCGTCTCAGTTGAAAATGAGAGATTTTAGCCGTGAGACAGGTGTACCACCGTGGCAGAATATAGAGTTAGTCTCAGAAGCGGAACTTGCAGACACAACAGCTAGAAAATGTGTCTCTATGGTCTTGTCTCAGTTAAACAATAACGGAATACTTGAGCTGGACATGCTCTAGGTAGGACCCTTGAGGCAGGTGTACCAGCCTTGCAGAATAGAGAGAACTTAGTCTCAGATGTGGAACTTGCAGGCTCAACAGACGTGGCAGTGAGGGTCCTGTCTGAGTTAAAAACTAACGATTTGAAGCAGGACCATTGGAGCAGCAGTGGCTCCAACAGCAGAATGGTTCCTAATGCCCTGGCTAGTCCTAATGAGGCAGGTTGATGTAGGAACCATGTCCGCTGGGCACAGGGACCAGATGTCTGTCGCTCCAACACTCACACTCACTCCCTCCACCATCACAGCACAGCTCACATCCAACCAACACTCTGCTCAGGCCCAAGCCATCTGCCTTTATCCAACATAGTCAATATTTAGCCATTGGGGAAAGGAAAGGATGAGGCTTGCCTTGCTTCGTGCCTAGACCATGTTAGTGCCTCTGGTAAAACATTTCAGATAGATTTTTGCTGTCTAAACTCTAAACCAAGAAAATGTAAATAGTGCCTTGCAGCCTACACTCCTTCCACCAGCAAAGCCCTCAGTCCTGACCCCCTGCTGTTTTAAATGCTTCTTTCTCAGTACCGTCAGTACAGCATACTAATGAGGTAGAAACGCAACACATTTCAGTGCTAGATCTCATCAAACAGCAGCTGAAATAGTCTCCCAATTCACACCACATGACTCAGCACTGCATCACAGTACAAATGGAGGGCAAACACACTGACATTCAATATGGTGATTACCATCTGAGTTTAGCTAAAACAACATTTTAAACATTCACAAAGTAGCCTACAGAAAGAAAATTCTTGGAACACTTTCTTGGCTTTGTATTAAAGGCCCAATGTAGCTGTTTTTCTCTCAATATCAAATCATTTCTGGGTAACAACCTTACTGTGATTGTTTTCAATTAAAATGGTCAAAAATAGCTTCTTAGCAAAGAGCAATTTCTCAAGCAATAATTTTGATAGGGCTTTCTGTGAGAGGTCTGAGTGAGGAGGGGAATACTCTCTTTTTTATTAGTCTATTAATTAATTTACTGCCTGGTGATGTCACCAGGAAGGCTAAAACTCCATCCCACCAAAACAGGCTGAAATTTCAGGTGTCCTATTCAAGAAGCTCTTAAACTCTTAAAATCATCATTTTCACAGTATTATTCCAACCTCATAGTGTCGAAATATATATAAAACACAGCGAAATCACGTTTTTGACTGCACTGCAGAGCAAGAATTGTTGTAATTGTCAAATCAGCATCAGTGTCATTTTTTATTATCACATTGAAAAATGTAGTCCCTCCTGTTTTGCAGTGTAGGTGAGATGATTAACAACTGTATTAATAGGTGAATCAAATGGAAAATGAACGAACAAATGAGATTATACAGTCCTAGAAAATCACGATTTACATTTGGGCAGTAGACAATATTTGTCTATTCATAGCCCAGATATTGTACTCTGTGGAACAGCGTGTTTTACCATATCCTCTCGCAGTCAGTCTGGAGAAGGGCAAGCCAAGCCACACCTACAGATGCAGGATCTGATCACTCTTTTGTTGCTGAGAAATGCAGATGAGCGTCGTGATTTACATACATTCACTGAAAAATATTTATATTAAATGTATTGCACTTTTAATGTAGCCTACTTTTGGCCAGCTAATAGCCTAACCAACGATCAAGCAACATTATGGACTATTTTGCTGTGACAAAGTTCAAATTAAGATAATTTATTGGTGCCAACTCAACTGAGATGAATAGTCAATTGAATGAGTGCATATCCCATGTCAGACCCAGTCAGGGTATTGCTTGCCCTTCCCTATAACCAGTATGCCAGAGGCTACAGATGGGTTAATATTATTGTGTCCTATCTAAGAACATGCATCAAGAGAGCAGCAATAGGTGCGCCGATACATCTCTGATTTGCGTTAATATTAGTGACGGTACACAAGACTCTGTAGATATCGTCAATGCTCAGTGTGAAGATACAGTAGGGGCAACAACCATAGGAACCCCTATTTCACAGAGCTTCGTTGTAGCATTTCAGAATTGATCTCTGCAGAGCAGAACATGTGTATACATTTTCCCCTCCATCTTATGGGCAATTATTACCAGGCCACTTGTCTGCAGAGACATGAGAGAGCAGTGAGTTGAACAGAGATTGAAATAGAAATAAAAGTCCACTTTACTGTAGACCTTCTCCCTCCATGCAGGTCTCCTTGGGGAGAGGCACAGGCCACTTATTGAAAATCCCACTTGCTACCCCTCTTAGTTTGCCCTCAGATGTCCATTCAATTCATAACAAAGAGTGTGTGTGAGAGTGTGCATGCACACATGTATGTAACACACCTCAGCCTGTCTGCAATCAAACATCTGAGCACCAGACAGCTTCTGAAGAGTGCATGGAGCAAAACATATCCTGTATTTATTATTTTCTGTGAGGCGAGACGTGTGTGGCGCCGAACCTCTCCCATGGCATGGATTTGTATTCATATTCATAGAGCACCATGATTTGTCTCCTCAGCCCTAGTTTACTTACATGAGTAACTTAAAAGGATGTGTTCATGTCAACTCTCTGCTTCAGCTCCCAGTAAAAAGAAAGTGGGGGTGTATTCTCCATAACACTGCAGTGATTCTGAATTGGGGTCTGTCTGGCTGGCATAAATACCACTGTTCAGGATCTGATCTGAGGATTTTTGACTGTGTCCCATTTATTATCGTCACGTCTGTTATAGGCATTGGTTGAAGCTCAGTATTCAATTAAAATCTCCCTACCATCATGTCTTAAGTCAATATGACACCAATCTCGATTCTCAAATCAACTTGATTGGAGGTACACAACACACTCCCGCTTCTTGTCATGAGCCGTCCGCCTGTTACCGAGAACCACATACCGGATTTGTACCTTTCTGACAATGCTAACATCTTTTCAACCGAATCTCAGTTCTAACACCGGGTCGGTTGCTAGGCAACAGCACAGCTGCTTGCACCGTGTTGCCAGTCATAAGAAGTATATGCAAATATACCTAGGCTACTGTATATAGCTAGCTATATGGTGGTATTCAAGCTGAGGTTAATCAATAAATGCAAGCAGATATTTATATTAGCTAGGTAGCTAACTAGCTAACGTTACCTAGCTAACGTTAGCTTGCTTGTACAAAGTCAAGCAGCTAGCCTTTGTAGCTACTGTAGCTAGCTAACTGACAGGCAAATAAAGGTAGCTGGCCAATAAACTAGTTAGCTAACGTAATGTTATACCAGTCAGAGGAGAGCTAGCATTGGCTAGGTAGCTAACCAACAAATAATAAAAGTTAGCTAACTATATTTTGCCAAGAAAGGTTTCTGATAAGGCTGAAGTCCTCATGTGTAAACTGCTGATCTAGAGTATTGCGTGTAATTGGAACACAAACATGCCCAAATATACAGAACATCCCTGGCTGCTACGATAGCCAGTTAACAATAACTGGCTAGGTAAAGTTAGCCAACGTGTATGGCCAGTTAATGCACCACAATATATCATACTCTCTTACACAAAACATAGCTAGTTAACGTTAGTTACATTAAGTTTAAAACTACCAAACTTTAGGAAACTGCCACGCTGCTCACGTTCTTTTGCATTGCACAGACCAAGCTACGGTAAAACGAGGTAGCCAGATTTCAGACAGGAAAAACACTTCAGTTAGYTATGCTACATTTCCTCAACTAAGAACAACCAAGACCACAACACAAACCATAGCCGAGAAACAAATTGCTTTGTAAAGACAGTAAGCTAGTTATGAACCGCATATAGCTCAATGGTTGAACCCCAAACGTACATGTAAACAGAGCCTCAGTTCAGTTGTGCACTGCAAGTGTGAAAATACATGCTCGGCTAGCATCAGATTTAACACACTCGACGGACAGCATCGCTGTTTCGAACATATAGAACACATTCCAGCTCCAATCTGCCTTGACATTATTATAATCCACATTTGTGCTGACTGATTAACACAGCGTCAAGTTACTTTTCAGTGTGTTCCCAGAAAATCTGTGGGGATTCTGCACACGGTGCACCCAGGTAAAACAACATCGGAATCATTGAGGGGGTTAGATTAATCTCGCCCGAGTGCCCATGTAGGTGTTGATCGCATTCGATTTGGAACCAGGCTGCCTCCCGGATGTGAGCCAGGTGCCCGCTCTGTCCGACGGCGAAGTCGGCTCAAAACAAAAGTGACTTAATTAAGCATGTGTAGTAAGGAGTAGGATTCTGTGTTTCACATGCAAGTGATTGCTTTTGATAAAAAAAAGCTTTATCTGCCTTTCCTCCCTGCTTTCGCCTGATGATGTGACAGACCATACCCGGGCCAGATTAATCGAAATCCCTCTCTGCTTGCTTAAATTGTGCGCCATGCTGTGTGCAGTCAAAAGAAGATGACATGCTTGCTAACCTGGTTTGCTATGTGATTAAATTAGTCTGTTTTCAACAAATCAACTGTTTTAGACTATTGTATTTTAACAAAGCAAGAATAAACAATAAACTAACATAATCATTTTTGAATGAACGCTCCAAGACTGTCCATTTAAATAGTCTGTCAAAATCAGTGTTTAAAGAAGCGTCGTTTGGTGGGTCATGTTTCGGAGGACGCATGACTCGACCTTTGCCTCCGGAGCCCGTTGGGGAGTTGCAGCGATGAGACAAGATCAAAATTGTGGAGAAAAAAGGAGGTAAAATAAAAAATATATATAAATAAATACAAGAAAATGGTGCCGTCTGGTTTGCTTAATATAAGGAATTTGAAATGATTTATACATTTGATTCTTAAGTAAACCTTTATTTTAAACCTTTAAACTGCTTAAACCTTTATTTTAGCAATACGTGTCATTGAAAAAAACACACAAAAAAACATAATAACATCCTTTTTTGGTCAACRGGTGGTTGGTTGTATGTTATACACAGTAGCCCAGATAGATAGAGCCTGTCTACATTCCTGATCTCTGTAACTGTTAGCTTACCTGAGTAATATTGACATAAGCTCAGAACCACTTGTGTTTCAAACATGGTCGTGTTTTATCAATTGTTGTGCTGATCAATGGAAAGTTCATTACCTCTGTCAAAATAATATGTTGCTTAAAGTTATGTTGGTACATGAATACATTTTTGTTATAAAGATGGTGACGCAACAATAATACACATTTACAATAGGCCTATATCTAAAAAAAATACATATAGACAAATTATATATATATATATAYAYATATATATATATACACTGAGTATACAAAACATTAAGAACACCTGCTCTTTCCATGACATAGACTGACCAGGTGAATCCAGGTGAAACCTATGATCCCTTATTGATGTCACTTATTAAATCAACTTCTATCAGTGTAGATGAAAGGGAGGAGACAGGTTAAAGAAGGGTTTTTCTAGCCTTGAGACAATTGAAACATGGATTGTGTATGTGTGCCATTCAGAGGGTGAATGGGCAAGACAAAATATTTAAGTGCCTTTGAACGGGGTATGGTAGTAGGTGCCGGGCACACCAGTTTGTGTCAAGAACTGCAACGCTGCTGGGTTTTTCACGCTCAATAGTTTCCTGTGTGTATCAAGAATGGTACATCACCAAAAGGACATCCAGCCAACTTGACACAACTGTGGGAAGCATTGGAGTCAACATGGGCCAGCATTCCTGTGGAACGCTTTCGACACCTTGTAGATTCCATGCCCTGACTGACGAATTAAAGCTAATGTTTGGTCTACTCAGTGTATACCGGTATACATCATTTTTATAGCAGGACACTGTATTCCATTACCCCTCTGAAGAGTATGAATTAGGCTATTTGAGAAGGTTGGAATCCTAAACAACCTGCCTACACATAGTTTGAAGTACAATACCAACATACCTACTGTAGTAGGTCAAAGCTTTGTGCAGGAAAACCTTGGTAGAGTATGGGTGGCATGTAGCCTAGCAGTTAAGAGCATTGGCTCAGTAATTGAAAGGTCGCTGGTTAGAATTCCCAAGCCAACTAGGTGAAAAATGTGTTGATAATCCTTTTTCGGCTTCAAACCAATGCCTATTCTCACTTAAAACGTTTTTGTTTTTAATTTCCATGTTTTTTTACACAGGTGATTATGAAACATTATTGTACCACATTATAATTAAGCAATAAGGCACAAGGGGGTGTGGTATATGGCCAGTATACCACGTCTAAGGGCTGTATCCATGGCTAAGGGCTGTTCTTACGCACAACACAATGCAGAGTACAGCCCTTAGCCATGGATACAGCCCTTAGACATGGTATATTGGCCATCTACCACAAACCCCAGAGGTCACTTGTTGCTATTGTAAACTGGTTACCAACGTAATTAGAACAGTAAAAATAAATGTTTTGTCATACTCGTGGTATACGGTCTTGATATTTTCCAGAGGGAAGTGAATAACCAGAAACCCATTTAAGCCAATATGGAGTAAACTGGATTTTTTTCCCCCTGATCTCTCTTAAGACAATTGACCAAGCTCCTGGAAAATACACACATAATAAACGTGTACCCATTAACTATTTACATGAAAATGTACATTAAAGTTTACTGAAGGACGCCCTAGTACTACATTACCTGTAAAAAAAAATTACAACCAAATGTACACTGAACAAAAATATAAACGCAACATGTAAAGTGTTGGTGCCATGAGCTGGGGAAAAAAAGTCCCAGAAATGTTCCATATGCACAAAAAGCGTATTTCTCTAATTTGCACAATTTTGTTTACATCCCTGTTAGTGAGCATTTCTCATTTGCCAAGATAATCCATCCACCTGACAGGTGTGGCATATCAAGAAGCTGATTAAACAGCATGATCATTACACAGGTGCACCTTGTGCTGGGAAAAATAAAAGCTTTGCGGGATTGTGTAATTGGCATGCTGACTGCAGGAATGTCCACCAGAGCTCTTGCCAGAGAATTTAATATTAATTTCTCTATCATAAGCTGCCTCCAACGTCGTTTTTGAGAATTTGGAAGTACGTTCAACTGGCCTCACAACCACAGACCACGTGTAACTACGCCAGCCCAGGACCTCCACATCCAGCTTCTTCACCTGCGGGATTGTTTGAGAGGGGGTGGGGGGTGTGCTGAGGAGTATGTCTGTCTGTAATACATTTCTGTTCATGCCCAGTTCTACTACTCCTGATTCTAATATTCATGGTCTCGATGAACAGCTGAGGTCTTGATGAACAGCGGAGGTCTTGATGAACAGCTGAGGTCTCGATGAACAGCTGAGGTCTCGATGAACAGCTGAGGTCTCGATGAACAGCTACTGTAAGTAGCAGAATGAGGTGTAGTAGCACTGGCCTTGAATAAAAAAGCCTGCATAACCAAACAAACTGCTGAAAAACACCTGCAAAATACAAAGTAATTAGAAAAGTACAAAACTCTTAAGAGAAATTATAGACATATTTACAAATATTAAATTGGCTATGTGCTCTAAACACTTGAATACAAAACTTCAGCTACAAATGTTGTAAGTAATGCTGTGCACAGCTTTCCTACTCCAGTAAAAGAGCACACGTCCTCATTTATAAATGGCAGTATACATATGAAAACAAGTTGGAGAACTCACGGTTTTGGAACAGAACATACATTTTAAGTATTGATCGTGTGCGAAGTACCATGTTTATGTATCCTCCAGCAGGCAAACCCACAATCTTCAGATACACCGGCGGTACCTTTAGCCATTACTACAAACGCTGTACTTAACACCCGCCTGCTTAACCCGGAAGCCAGCCGCACCAACGTGTCAGAGGAAACACTGTTCACCTGACGACCGAGGTCAGCCTGCAGGTGCCCGGCCCGCGACAAGGAGTTGCTAGAGCGCAATGAGCCAAGCAAAGCCCTTCCGACCAAACCCTCCCCTAATGTTGCTGGGCCAATTGCGCTCCGTCCTATGAGACTCCCGATCACGGCCGGTTGTAATACAGCCCGGGTACGAACCAGGGTCTGTAGTGATGCCTCTAGCACTGCGATGCAGTGCCCTTAGACCGCAAAGCAGTGCCTTAGACAGCTGCGCACTCAGGAGCCCCTCTTGTCTTAAAAACAAAAAATTTAAACACTCCAACACTCAGACATCATTTACAAACAAAGCATGTGTGTTTTGTGAATCCGCCAGATCAGAGGCAGTAGGGATGATCAGGGATGTTCTCTTGATAAGTGCATGAATTTGACAATTTTCCTGTCCTGCTAAGCATTCAAAATGTAACGATAAAAGCAAAGTTTACTTTCACTTAATAAAAAAAAGCATGAAAAGGTTGCGCAATGGGATAATGTTTTACTGTGGTATCCAATACTTTACCTTGTGTGCAGTACAAATCACATTATTGTGGAACTACTGCCTCTAAGAGTATGAAGTAGGCTGTTTGAAAAGGTTTGAATCCTAAGAAACCTGCCTACACATAGTACAATGCCTACAATTAAAGTATAATACCAACATAGCTACTGTAGTAGGTCAAAGCTGTGTGCTGGAAAAACTTGGTAGAGCATGAGATAGGCATTATGGTGCTCATGTGAATTTCCTTTCTTTTTCGGCTTCAGACCAATGCCTATTCTCACTTAAAACATAGTTTTTTTGTTTTTAATATCCAAAGGAATAGTCACAGCACAGCACATTGGCAGGGTACCTTTCTATGATTATGTAAATGCAGGGTAATCAGCAGTCACATCTCTGTGCCTGGTGTTTGTTTAAAACTCTAAGCGATAGCTACTGAAACATTTAAGATGCCTATGTGGTTCCTCCAGTCGCACTAACAAATCTCTGGCATGGCACTGGTCTCAACAGCAAGGAATTGTCTCACTATTCTGTACAAACAAAGGAATTCAAATGTTTTCTCTGTTGCATATCTCTATGGCATATCTCTATGGTTTTACTTTACCAATCACTTATGAACCTGTAATTCCAATCGGTCTCTTCTCAGATGCTTGGACCATCATTTCTATGAGATTTATTGAGTTATTCATTCCTTATTAATGTAACTCACTCTGCAAGATACATCTTTAGCTGCGACCCCCTCTTCCTCCTCCAGGCACAATACTTACTTGCAGCATCCTAGAGAATAGACAGCATTCTCTTTATTACAACATGTACTGTGACTGGGATTATAGCCTTTCAATGGTTTATTTTATTTTTAACGTGGAACGATTCTGACATGTTTAACCACATTATATTGTGTAACAACATCTAGTCAGCTGTAAGCCTATACTGTAGACGTTTCTTACATTAGATTGCATACAGGAAAAACATACAATCATAAGACAGAGAGATACAGTTGAAGTCAGAAGTTTACATACACCTTAGCCAAATACATTTAATCTCAGTTTTTCACAATTCCTGACATTTAATCCTAGTAAAAATGCCCTGTCTTAGGTCAGTTAGGATCACCACTTTATTTTAAGAATGTGAAATGTCAGAATAATAGTAGAAAGAATGATTTATTTCAGCTTTTATTACTTTCATCACATTCCCAGTGGGTCAGAAGTTTACATACACTCAATTAGTATTTGGTAGCATTGCCTTTAAATTGTTTAACTTGGGTCAAATGTTGTGGGTAGCCTTCCACAAGCTTCCCACAATAAGTTGGGTGAATTTTGGCCCATTCCTCCTGACAGAGCTGGTGTAACTGAGTCAGGTTTGTAGGCCTCCTTGCTCACACATGCTTTTTCAGTTCTGCCCACAAATTTTCTATAGGCTTGAGGTCAGGGCTTTGTGATGGCCACTCCAATACCTTGACTTTGTTGTCCTGAAGCCATTTTGCCACAACTTTGGAAGTATTTTTGGGGTCATTATCCATTTGGAAGACCCATTTGCAACCAAGCTTTAACTTCCTGACTGATGTCTTGGGATATTGCTTCAATATATCCACATCATTTTCCTCCCTCATGATGCCATCTATTTTATGAAGTGCACCAGTCCCTCCTGCAGCAAAGCACCCCCACAACATGATGCTGCCACCCCCGTGCTTCACGGTTGGGATGGTGTTCTTCGGCTTGCAGGCCTCCCCCTTTTTCCTTCAAACATAACGATGGTCATTATGGCCAAACAAATCTATTTTTGTTCCATCAGACCAGAGGACATTTCTCCAAAAAGTACGATCTTTTGTCCCCATGTGCAGTTGCGAACCGTAGTTTGGCTTTTTTATGGCGGTTTTGGAGCAATGGCTTCTTCCTTGCTGAGCGGCCTTTCAGGTTGTCGATATAAGACTTGTTTTACTGTGGATATAGATATTTTTGTACCTGTTTCCTCCAGCATCTTCACAAGGTCCTTTGCTGTTGTTCTGGGATTGATTTGCACTTTTCGCACCAAAGTATGTTCATCTCTAGGAGACAGAACGCGTCTCCTTCCTGAGCGGTATGAYGTCTGCATGGTCCCATGGTGTTTTATACTTGCATACTGTTGTTTGTACAGATGAACGTGGTACCTTCAGACGTTTGGAAATTGCCCCCAAGGATGAACCAGACTTGTGGAGGTCTACAATTGTTTTCTGAGCTCTTCTCTAATTTCTTTTGATTTTCCATTGATGTCAAGCAAAGAGGCACTGAGTTTGAAGGTATGGCCTTGAAATACATCCACAGGTATACCTCTAATTGACTCAAATGATGTCAATTAGCCAATCAGAAGCTTCTAAAGCCATGACATAATCCTTTTTTCAGTAACATTAGATTAGTCCAGTTACAATCGCCATGGCATTGTCCATTAGCTGTTATAAAGCGGTACTACCATCTCTATCGGTGAACTTAGTGTATGTAAACTTCTGACTGGAATTGTGACACAGTAAATTATAAGTGAAATAATCTGTCTGTAAACAATTGTTGGAAAAATGACTTGTGTCATGCACAAAGTAGATGTCCTAACCGACTTGCCAAAACTATAGTTTGTTAACAAGAAATTTGTGGAGTGGTTGAAAAACGAGTTTTAATGATTCCAACCTAAGTGTATGTAAACTTCCGACTTCAACTATAGCTTAATCTGAATGTTTTGCCAAGGTCATCAGTGCTTATCAATGCTAATATGCATTTGTCTATGATGATAATATGGCTACCGGCTGTGAGGAGCATAACCATTAATAATGACACTAGGGTGAATAATATCTCAAGAATACCTCATTACATCTTTAAGCATGTGTATGAACTCTTATCCAGGGCAGTGGCAAAGGTGGAGGGAGTTAGTTCCACATATTCTTACATATTCAGCTCAGGAATCACTTTGGATATCCAGGTTCATCTCATTGCTAAAGTGCATGGCACTGTATAACTAACTGTATAACAGTTGTCGTGTCTTTGCTATCGTTAAATTGAAGACTTATAGTTTTTATCAAAGATTCCTGTAATTAGGGATTACGCGATCACTTGAGTAATAACGTAACTAATTAACTATGAATTCGAGGGCACCAGGTAAAGTTATTAGATTACAAAGTTATAATTTCCCAATATAACCTTTCAGATATTTTCATATCTGATCAATAGTCTTCTAATTAATGATTTATTTACTTTACCTCACGTTAGTCTCATTCCAAACGTCGTAAATTGTTGATTATCTGCACGAACCCAGTCTTCACTATGAGTCATCCATACATCAATTGTCTTAAATCATTTATTTATTACTAACTAATTAATTCACAGAAATGCATAAACAAACAAACAAACTTACAAAGGGTTACATGAAATGGGAGAAATATGCCCTAGTGGCTGAACCGGCATGGTGGCTCGTTAGACAAAAGGGAGAATGGGGGGTCGATTCAGAAGTCACTACAGAGTATACTCTTTATAACAATTGACATGCTAATCCTTACACATGAACGCTCACTCATTCGGGAACAATTGCAATCAATATATATATATTTACGCTCGGTGTGTGTCGTCTTGATCGTTGGAGAGAAGTTAGTTTCTGTTGGAGTGAAGTTAGTTTCTGTTGGAGTTCCTTCGGTCTCGGTTATTGTGGATAGTTCAGTGACATTCGTTATAGAATGGATGTTTCGGCGGTTGTCTTTCTTCGCGTTCAATGATAMCGAATTCCTAGCTGCAGACTAGTAGTCAATATCAAAGACTTGTTATTAGTCGTCTAAGAGTTTAACCACGTGGTATGGTTAAAGATTCAGCAATGGTACTTAACCTTAGTTCTCCTCCCATGGGGAAAAACATGGTCTAATGGTAATTTCTCAGAGTTGACTTTTATTCAGATAGCAGGAAGGGGCTGTCCTTGGATGTCTGACCCAACTGGCTCAGGGGCGGGTCCTCAGGTTTAGTTAAAATCAAAAAGGGATTTGTATTTTTCTTCATTAAACAGTCCAAAATCATATTACACAATTATACAAACAGTATCATACTCACTCATTCATTTTATACAACAAACAGATGTAAACCTCATATCTGAGGTTATTATATAAACAGCGGTATGGTAATGTAGTCCCACAGTCTCTCATGAGTTTCCCACGTGGTGACCAATGGGCATGTTAATAGCTGGACWCTCCACCGATCTTTTATACTTTTGCAGGAACATGAAATATGTTCGTACCTCAAGTTCTGTGAGGTGGGAGAAAATTCCTTTGTCCTGAAAGTTTACCCTCTCTCTTAATACTGTTTGGCCATGAGGAGATTCTCAGGAATTTACGACGTCTCTCTGTGATCACAGCATGGGTTGAAGGAGGAAAGGGAAAGGCAGGGAGAGGGGGATGGGGTTTGCAATACCCAAGCAGGCGACGTCATGACACAGTCCTACTGTGAATATAATGATGAGCCCTAAACTCCATTACAAATATCTACTTCCTCCTCTACTATCCCACACTCCTGCCTGTGGCTAACAATGCCTATTGTCTATAGCCTACACTCAGTGTAAAAGCATTGGGCTTTATGTTGACATACAGGCAGATCAAGACATCTGGACCATGAATCACTTTAGCACGTTCTCTGATGTCATATCATCTGTGCGTGTTGTTATCAGGCTGCTGCATCTTGAGGGCAAAGCTGCCCTTTTCAATTCTCTCCTCTCTAATGCTGTTAATGTTCTCGTAATACAGCGACACAAAACCGTGCAGACTGGCGGGCAGGCGACTGACTGGCAGCCAACACTCTCCTCTCAACTGAAATTAGGGCAGCTGGGAAGAGGTTCTCTGAAAGGATTTCTTCTCAGAACACAATAACAATATTAAACAACATAACAATTAATATGCATGATACACACAATAAAAACATTTCAATGGTCTAGTTTGTTGGGAACAAAGCAGAATTTTCAACAACAGAGTCCTAAAACTAGCTGTTTTCAGACTCTGTTGCTCCAGTCGAGGCTTTGAGATGTATCGAAGTGTCTGTCTGTGTAGATCTATAATTATTTCTTCCCAGTGTCTCATGGTCAATTCTTTCAGGGTAACTCAAGGCCCAACCGACTAGAGGAATGCTTCTGTGTCTATCCGGTCCCTTGTTGTCAGTGATAGAGAAGGCCAATCTGTAGCATACAGGAAGACTCCCTTTCCTCTTATCATACACAGTATGATAAGGAAGGCAACCTTCATAATGTCCTTTGATATCCCCACTCCCCTGTGTCTCCCTTTCCTCTTGTACACCAACAGTATTTGATAAGAAGGCAACCTTCATATATCCTTTGATATCCCACTCCCTGTGTCCCTTTCCTCTTTAAACACAGTATGATAAGGAAAGCAACCTTCATAATCTTGTTTGATATCCCCACTCCCCTTTATCTCTACACTGCACAGTACACAGTCCACATTCTAGGAATGCATTTCAGTTTGGATCTGAGGCCCTGTTCAGAGGCTTCCTACACAGTCTACCCTCCTCTCCAGTGACTGGATATCTACTTCATTTGTCCATCAGCTTTAATATCTTAAACCATTCTTGTCCATTCCTCTTATATTGCAGTGGGAAATGTGAATAAGTGATTGAAACATTACAGATGTAGGATCTTAATTTGAGCCAGTTTTCTACAGCTGGAAAAGAATCCTGCAGCAACAGGGCATTTAATTATCATGTGGGTTATAATTAATGGACATTTTTGTGGGGTTGATATTTTTTGTAAAGGAAAATCAAGTCTGACATTTCAAAGTAGAAATGACAATCTTCAGTAGTCTTTTTAAATGTCCTCCTTGCATCAGTGTGATCAAATTAAGATCCTAAAACTGTACAGTATGTATGCGTATTGAATGAAATAGGCCATTTCTACTATTT
Organism: Salvelinus sp. IW2-2015; assembly: GCF_002910315.2. Classification (NCBI taxonomy): domain Eukaryota; kingdom Metazoa; phylum Chordata; class Actinopteri; order Salmoniformes; family Salmonidae; genus Salvelinus; species Salvelinus sp. IW2-2015. The sequence goes on from NC_036855.1 coordinate 65,216,533, forward strand.
CTACTGGGTAAATGTACTTCTCTACTGTAGATGACATCCTTCTTGTGAGTTTTTTGTTAGCATGGGGGGGGGGCAGTGTGTTTGAAAGCTTTATTTAAATAATCTGTGACAGATGCCTACATTATGGTTGATGAACACAAGTAATTTCCTGTCTCTCTAAAATTATGTGTCTGTGAGTTTTGGGATTGCATTTGTACCGGAGAATCATCCTAGATAAAATAATGATGGATCGCTATTTTTTTTTTAAGTTATGGGAATATGTACACTACCGGCCAAAGTTTTAGAACCCTACTCATTCAAGGTTTTTCTTTATTTTATGAAAAACATCAAAAAATATGAAATAACACATATGGAATCATGTAGTAACCAAAAAAGTGTTAAACAAATCAAAATATATTTTATATTTGAGATTCTTCAAATAGCCACCCTTTGCCTTGATGACAGCTTTGCACACTCTTGTCATTCTCTCAACCAGCTTCATGAGGTAGTCACCTGGAATGCATTTCAATTAACAGGTGTGCCTTGTTAAAAGTTAATTTGTGGAATTTCTTTCCTTCTTAATGTGTTTGAGCCAATCAGTTGTGTTGTGACAAGGTAGTGGGGGTATACAGAAGACAGCCCTATTTGGTAAAAGACCAAGTCCATATTATTCCAAGAACTGCTCAAATAAGCAAAGCGAAACGACAGTCAATCATTACTTTTAGACATGAAGGTCAGTCAATACGAAACAGTTCAAGAACTTTGAAAGTTTCTTCAAGTGCAGTCGTAAAAATCATCAAGCTCTACGATGAAACTGGCTCTCATGAGCACCACCACAGGGATGGAAGACCCAGAGTTACCTCTGCTGCAGTGGATAAGTTCATTAGAGTTACCAGCCTCAGAAATTGTTCAACTGTTCAGAGGAGACTGCATGAATCAGGCTTTCATAATCGAATTGCTGCAAAGAAACCACTACTAAAGGACACCAATAAAAAGAAGAGACTTGCTTGCGCCAAGAAACACAAGCAATGGACATTAGACCGGTGGAAATCTGTCCTTTGGTCTGGAGTACAAATTGGACTCCAGACCAAGGATTTTTGGTTCCAACCGCCGTGTCTTTGAGGGACACAGTGTGGGTGAACGGATGATCTCCGCATGTGTATTTCCCACCATAAAGCATGGAGGAGGAGGTGTTATGGTGTGGGGGTGCTTTGTTGGTGACACTGTCTGTGATTTATTTAGAATTCAAGGCACACTTAACCAGCATGGCTACCACAGCATTCTGTAGCGATACGCCATCCCATCTGGTTTGGGCTTTGTGGGACTATCATGTGTTTTTCAACAGGACAATGACCCAACACACCTCCAGGCTGTGTAAGGGCTATTTGACCAAGAAGGGGAGTGATGGAGTGCTGCATCAGATGACTAGGCCTCCACAATCCCCCGACCTCAAACAAATTGAGATGGTTTGGGATGAGTCGGACTACAGAGTGAAGGAAAAGCAGCCAACAAGTGCTCAGCATATGTGGGAACTCCTTCAAGACTGTTGGAAAAGCATTCCAGGTGAAGCTGGTTAAGAGAATCCCAAGAGTGTGCAAAGCTGTCATCAAGGCAAAGGGTGGCTACTTTGAAGAATCCAAAATATAAAATGTATTTGATTTGTTTAACACATTTTTGGTTAATACATGATTCCTTAGGTGCTATTTCATAGTTTTGATGTCTTCACTATTATTCTACAATGTATTCTACAATGTAGAAAATCGTTAAAAAAATTAAGAAAAACCCTTGGATGAGTAGGTGTTCTAAAACTTTTGACCGGTGGTGTACATGGAAATGGAATACATACATAATGTTTCCCTATGCTTACTCTATCTCTTCAAATGGTTATCCTGTCCAGTCTCATTCTCATTCTAACCACCAGCAGTCTAAGAGGACACCGCCCTCCAGCCCTCTTAGCCCAAACAGGCCTTGAACAAGCCACGCTACGATTGGCTCTTTACCTTTGAGTGACTCTGACATTGAATAGCCATCACAGCACATAATAATACAGCACATATAGTTGATATACAAGACCAAAGTCAGTGGAGCTATCCATACTAGTGATGACAGAGGAGATGAATTCCCAGAATTAATTCTAGAAGAGCTTTTTAGAAATCCTCTTTGGCATTGCCCAGTTAACAGTGGCATCACTGCCAAATATGTCATCTGAAAGGAGTCTTAAAACACAAAGGAGGGAAGAAGATTTTTTGTTTTGTTTGTAAACACTTTTCTTAGATAAACGCTTTGAGGAATCTATAAATTCAGGACCAAAGTAACAAAATCCAAAACCTCCCTGTTATCATATCTAACTTTTTTGGCTTGTGCTTCTTCCTGCCTCTTCTCACTCTTGAACCGACTGGCCCGGCAGCCTTGGTAGAGCAGATGTTACAGCCGTCAGCTGTACTGAGAGAAAGAGCCACTGCATTAATTCAGTTAAGAGGATAAAAGATACCTGCTAAAAGGAGAGAGGGGGGAAACAGGAGAAGGCTTTGAAGCAGATGGCCCCGTACTCTCTACAGTGTGCACATCGGCAGTGTGTGCTGTGGTGAGAGAAGACATGATGGGGAGSTGAGAAACACCCCAACAGAAACACTCCAATAGCAGCAGTCTAACTGAGACAAACAATATAATCAGATTGACACACTAATGACTTCTTCTAGTTTGGGTGGTAGTTTAACCTCTGCGGGGTGGGTGTCCCTAAACCGGGACGGTTGTTGCTAACATGAGCTAATGTGACTAGAATGACGTTGTATACAACAGCCAACTTTCCGGGACATAGACATGTCTTATATGGGCAGAAAGCTTAAATTATTGTTAATCTAACTGCAGTGCCCAATTAACAGTAGCTATTACAGTGAAAAAATACCATGCTATTGTTTGAGGAGAGCGCACAACAACAAAATGGTTTGATACATTCACCTCTGAAGGTAAATGATGTACCTACATTCAGTAATCTTGCTCTGATTTGTCATCCTGAGGGTCCCAGAGATAAAATGTAGCATAGTTTGTTTGATAAAACCATTTTTATGTTCAAATGTAGGAACTGGGTTCTACAGTTTGACCCCGCTGCTGTCTCTGGCTCCACACCCACCCCGCTCGGCCATCTAGATGTGTGAAAGTTAGTGTATAAGCTAATGATCCATCATGTATGAAATTCCTGGGAGTGTGCAAACTTAAATGTTTTATTACCATAGCATTTGTGTATGTTCTCTATAGTTATGTACTTGAAAATGTATTAATTGACCAATTCGGCACATTTTGGAAAACTCCTGGCAGTTTTGATACAACATATTGTGCAGCAATGTAATTCTTCACTGGATCAGTCTGAAAATTTGCACACACTGCTGCCATCTGGTGGCCAAAATCTAAATTACACCTAGAGTCCTATCTGAAAGTATGGCCTTTCTCTTGCATTTCAAAGATGATGGAACAAAAAAGAACAAAAAAAACRCATGTTTTTTTGTTTGTATAATCTTTAACCAGATCTAATGTGTTATATTCTCCTACAACTTCAAAAGTGTTTCCTTTCAAATGGTATCAAGAATATGCATATCTTTGCTTTAGGTCCTAAGCCAAAGGCAATTAGATTTGGGTATGTAATTTTAGGCCAAAATTGAAAGAAAGTGTATGATCCTTAAGAGGTTTTAAGACCCTTTGTCAACAATGCAAAAATCGAATTGTTGAGAACGACTTTATGTTTCAGATCATCCATTTAGTTGTGAGTCCAAACAAGACTGGTGAAACAGACGTTAGATATTGTGAATCAACTACTGAATCCCAGCTACAGTAGGTACAGTAATGCAATTGCTATTGCTACATACAGTAGTTGCTAGAAATAGTATGACATTGACAAACCATGGAAACATTTACAGCATGGGCCAGGGGCATCAGAAGTGTAAACATCAGAGAAGCCCTGCAGACAAAAGGATTGCAAAGGACGATATGTTGATCTTGGTTCTACTACGTCATGTTATCAGACGGCTGAAAATGAAAGGCTTTTGGAAATGTCATTATCCACAGGAACACAGTTCACTGTGTGACAAGAGGAAATTAATATAAGAAACATGAGGAAGAAAAACTCATCCTAGACTTCTTATCCTAGACCTTTCATCCTAGACCTCTCATCCTAGACCTGTAGTATAAAAATAGGACATTTCTACTGAACCGGGGAAAAAAGACCCTAAGAAGATTGTACCAATCACATTTCTCTTTCCCTGTTCACCAGATTACCATGATACATTCAGCTCCTCAACCAATCCTATTACTCAGAATACCCGGCGACACAAAGGCCCATTGTACCCTACTGTATGCTCCCTGCATTTTACTACCTCAGCACTTTACAACTAAGAGGAGAAATATGATTCACCACGCTTCCACAGAGGTCAGGTAGTGTTGGTGTTGGTGCCTTACACACTCACACCTTGATTGGACATGTTTTCTCATGCCTGCCCTTAAGCCCCTGGTATCAGCACGCCCTTGGGAGCTCCGAAGCTGCATTCCAAACTGCACCCTATTCCCTATAGTGCACTACTTTTGACCAGAGCTCTATGTACCCCTATGGACCCTGGTCAAAAGTAGTGCATTATAAAGGGAATAGGGTGCCATTTAGGATGCAGACCTAGTCTCATGAAGCCATCCAGAGCCTCTTAGATGAGATTGCTATAGTGTGTCTCTAACTGTAGAATAAATCAATCTGTAGGGAGGATAGCTGTTATAAATCAGGAAGGATGGCGCCGAGCGGCGTTGCCCTATTCCACACCACTGCATTCATTCACACAGAATTAGTTTAAGGTCAGCCTCATCGCGGGGCGAGCACAGAAACAACCAAGTTGCTGTCTGGGCAAAGGTGTTTTTATTCACTGTAATTTCTAAAGATCAATAGCAAGCAGCCACTGATCCACAAAGCTGGGAGGTTGGTAGAGCTAGCTATTTATAGCAGTGTGTATGTGTATGTGCGTGTGTGAGTATGTGTGTGCGCGAGTGTGAGTATGTGCGTGTGTGTGCGTGAATACGTTTGTGTGCTCACATGCATGTGTTCATTCCATAACCTGCAGTTCTCTTCCCTTGACCCACAGTCTCTTTCAGACTCACAGTTCGTTCCAGATAGAAAATAGAACCTGAGCCAACCAGGAGCTGAGCGACCCAGCCCACCCTTTCTTTACTGCAAGGGACTGGGGTTGTAAATCTTTGCACCAGAGAACTGGGTGGAAGAAAAGGGGTCAGAGAAAAGACACCTTCCATCCAAGAGATTGTAATGAGATTCCTCCTGATGATGAGTCACAGCTGTGATCTCACCTAACGCAGATAGAGTGAATAGGTTTTCACACGGAGATAACGCCACAAAATACCACATTTGAATGGTACACTCACATGGTGCGGAAGAATGAATAAATCAATTAGACGTCCAATAAATTGGATGGTGGGCAGGGTGAGAGGGAGGGAAGGTTGGAGGGAGGGAGAGGGATGGAGGGATGGGATGTGCAGCTGATGACATGCTCATCATAGTATTCATTGCCACCAAGGAATACTCTCCCAACCCTGTGGTTGGGTATGAGTGACAGATGGAGAGGGATGACTTTTATCTAGGGTTCCACTGAGACATGGTTTTAAAGAGATGGGATCATGCAGTAGCTACCTTTCAACTGTTTGGGGAGGAGCTGTTTCGGTTCAAAGCCGGGAGGCATGCGATAAAGAATTCATTTTTCACCTGCAATAATAAAGAGAACACTGTTAAATTATACATGTGCTGTATGATCCCTTAACATGCATAACATATCTATCATCGCCAGGATTAAAAATAAATACTTTTTATGCCGAATACAAAAAGAGCACCTTGCGCCATATTAATTAGTCAGGGGGCTATAAAGAACAAATCTTAATGAACAGAGACACATTTAGACAAAACATTAGGAGTCTTATTTTTCATATTTTAACTGACACCTCCCTTCTCATCTATGTGTTGAGTAGAAACATTACCTTTCTCTTTGAGAAGATATCAGACATCTTGTCTTACAGACAGACAGACAGACAGACAGACAGACAGACAGACAGACAGTAGTCTCTCCTCTTAAAGACAGACAGACAGTAGTCTCGCTTCTTAAAGACAGACAGACAGTACTGCCTCTCTTCTTAAAGACAGACAGACAGTACTGTCTTTCCTCTTAAAGACAGACAGAAGTGCCCCTCTTACAGACAGACAAACAGTAGTGTCTCTCCTCTTAAATACAGACAGACAGTACTGCCTCTCTTCTTAAAGACAGACAGACAGTACTGCCTCTCCTCTTACAGACAGACAGACAGTAGTGCCTCTCCTCTTACAGACAGACAGACAGTAGTGCCTCTCCTCTTACAGACAGACAGACAGTAGTGCCTCTCCTCTTACAGACAGACAGTATTCTCTCCTCTTAAAGACAGACAGACAGTAGTGCCTCTCCTCTTAAAGACAG